>NC_037678.1:49842398-49981677 GCF_003255815.1 Theropithecus gelada | reverse complement strand
AAAAAAAAAAAAAAAAAAAAAAAAAAAAAAAAAGATGGAATCAAAACAAGCCAATCAATAGAAATATTGGTGTTGACATCCAATAGTCTGTGGTTCATCTCTGCTCTCTCACTTAATATCTTTGCATGTAACTTCTCTCAGTTCGAGTTTACACTTAGAAAACTGAAATAATAACACCAAACTTACTGAGTTGCAGTGACTATTAAATGGGGAACATAGTGAAGTACCTTGAACACTGATGAATTACAGTGATGCTCAATAAATATTGACTTTTCTCCATTACTTATGGACACTTTTCTTTCTAAGGCTTGGAAAGCATTTAGCACAATATGTGGCACAGAGATACCACTCAGTAATAATATTAGCTAACGTTTACTGGTGCCTACAATGTGCTTGGCTCCACATTGCATGCTCTGCAGGTGGCATCTCTCTAATCCCCACCAGTGTCCTGTGCTGAGGGTGCCATGTCTGCCCTCATTTTGGAGAGAGTAACTGGGTGGTTTCCATCTGGTAAGCAATGGAGTTGGAGTTCAAGCTCAGAATCCAAGCTCTGAGTCAGTGGTTTTGCCAGCTGCCGTGGCTCATCATGTTGTCATTAAACTCTGAATCTACGATTGGCTTGTAATGTCTTTCCATTTCATCACACCTGGAGTGATCACTCTCTCTTTCGAACTTCAATGACTTTTACTGTTGATCTAAATCAGTAGGTAATAAATTATGGCCTCTAGTTCATTATGGCCTCCCATGCTTTCCTGAAGTGGTTAAATCACTATTGCCTTTCTTTATTCATTGATTTGATCACTCAGTCACTCAGCAAACATAATTTTGTGTCTATTATGTTCCAGGCACTGTGGGAGATTCTGAGGATACAGAGGAGAACCAAAGAGACTTGGTATTCACTAAGGGAAGAGCCAAACTTCAAGGCAACTTAGACCTTTACTTGGGGAGTCCTCTTTAGGAAAAGAACATTAAATTACATACTTGCAGTTAGATTCAGGGCCAGGGAGGAGGTCTTCCAAATGAGGGGTTCTGAAACCTAAGCTTCATTAGCTTCATGGTAAATCCACTACAGGTCCCCACTGTTACGGATCTTAGAATTCTAGATTCTGCTGTGACCCCGATATAACAGGGAGGCCCTGCGGCCCTGATCACCATTCACAGATCAAGTCAAAACAAAACAGAGCATAAATGTGACTATAAACCATGAGGGATTATGAAAATCTTTATTGCAGATTTCCCTGAGGGAGCTAATCTAGCAGCCAAAATGACATGGTGTGCCATACTCAAATATTTCTAAAAGTCATTTTCCCCAAAATGTCGCTGTCTCTCACCCTGAACGTCCCATTACCCTCACCATCCTGCTGCTCTGTTTTCCATTCTGTCCCTGGCCTAATACTCTTTAAACCCTGGAAACCCTACTCCCGAGTGTGTGTGCACCCTAAACTGGTGTGGGCTAGTTTCTACTACAAATGTTTTTGTAGACACTACTAGAATTCACCACAACCTCCTTCACATAGACGTGCAGAATTCTGGAGAATTACATTCTCTACTGATTACCCCCATTAAAAATTTTTCAGTTTTGTGTATCATTTCCCAAACTAAAGCATAAGAGATTTGATGGCAGAGACTAATTTATAATTTTTCAATTGTCAGCACAATTGGGACCCCTCCCAGGCCAAATATTTTGAAATCAAGGTAGTAATTTTAAAATAACAATTATAATGAGGAACAACTGGCAATTCTATTTTAAAAAATTATTAGCCAGGCTCAAAATTTCATACTCAGTTTGGTCATTAAATTCAGGGTTGGAGGGAAATGAGATTTAAAAATAATTAGCAGATGGGAGAAAATTACATGACTGTTAGTATAAACGTTTGGCATGTTGGACCCAAGTAGTGATTCTCAACCCAGAGGACTCATGGCAATGTTTGGACACATTTTTTGTTGTCGAAACTAGGGAAGGAGGGTGCTACTGGCACTAGGTGTGTTGAGGTCAGAGTTGCTGCTAAACATCCTACAATGCTCAGGAAAGGCCCATGACAGAGAATTAGCTGGCCCCAAACATCAATAATGTTGAGGATTTTAGATCCTGAACCAGAGAACTCACAGAAACAAGCCTTACACTAAGTAACTAATTAGCCAGTTACATAAACAACTAATCAGTTAACTAACTAACTAATTAATGATATGGATCTCTTTTGACTGAATTGAGTCAAGTTTTTTCCCAATTAATAACTAGCCAATTGATGAGTAAAATAACCATATTTTATAAAGTTGGCTTCTTTGTTCAGTTTGTTTATGCATGAAGCGTGCATGCCTGTGTGTGTATGTGTGCATGTGTACAGTGATAGCGTATGGCAGAGTAATTGCTTCTTTTCCTTATCCTGAAATGTCCTGCATGTTTATATATCAGGCATAAGGTTGGACCGACTGTAAATGGATGATCTGGCTTAATCTCATGACAACACTGTAAGTGGGATTAACCCCACTCAAAGATGATAACCTGTGGTTTAAAGATCAGTAACTTGTCAAAGATAACATGAGCCCTGGTAGGTGAGAAAGACATATCTCAGTCTAGGCTGTCTCAGCCCTGAAGCCCATCCTCTTAGCTAGGATCTCTGAAATATCACTTATTCCACGCCTTCTTCATTGATTTTTGCTACATCCATGAGATACCTGCATTATTATTTTTCTGATTTTTAAAAATTTAAGTAATTTAACCTTACTCTTAACAGCAACGGCCTGCAATCCTGGGTGCAGTGCCCCAGCACACATTTTATTACTAATACATTTGGAGGAATCACTGCTTTAACACCACAATGTTAAGCCACCCCTCGCCTATTCCAAAATGAGTTTTTAATGATCAAGCGCTATATAAGTGGAAATTATTGTAATAATTGATTAGTTAATCCACGTGAGGGCCACAAAGTACTCTCTAGAAGAAGTTCTGAGTGGCCAAATTAAGGTAAGATCAGCAAAATAAAGAGTGATGATAAAGAAAAAAGATTAAAGGAAAATGCTTGTAAGGAGCTCCCGTGATTAAATGCAATCAGAGGAGAACTAATGGGTTAACTCATTTCTGTGGAGCACAGTTACATAGTGTTCAATTTCATAAAGGACCCTGCAGTAGCTTTTCAAATGGAGAAATGGGAATTAGTGGCATTCCCTCTCCAATTACTAATTTTACAGAAACGCAAACAGCTCAGCAAAGGGAACACATTGTCTGTTCCAAGGCTTTCCGTGAACAAATACATGTGATATTTGAGACAACACCCTGTGTGAAATGGGCCCTGATTTTCAATATACCCTCGAATTCTTTTATTTTGTTGTCAATAGGTTTAATAATTGATTGTGGGGAAAACACAATAGGGTAAGAAAAATACCAGGGTTATCTCAAGAGTTCTGGAGGAATGATTTGTGTCAAATTAGGTGGGTAGTTTTTGTTTTTTTTTTCTTCAATTATATACAGTGCCATTCACAAGCTGAATTCTCACTGATTTAACCTCTCTCTTCTCTGTTCCATTTAGCTGGAATGAACCCTTGTGGCCAATCTTCTATGAATGAAATTGTCCATCTCTCCTAGGAATGAGTCTATCTATGTATTTGTGGATTTCAAATATAAGTGTGACTACCATGGTGGAAAGAAATAGCTGTCAGAATAAAGAGAAAAGGAGATGGATTTTCTACCTTGTCATAATTAACACGCTTTCTCAGTCATTCTTGGCCAACATTTGCAAATAGTGACTGTTGTGGCTAATTGGAGTATTCCCTGCAATTTTCTCATGTTAGCTTATACGAACCAACATAAAGAAACTTGGTCTAGATGCAGTCATCTCACACTTTACAGTCTCTGTTGTTTTGATCCCCACAATAGCCTTGTGAAGTAGGAAAGAGTTGTGTCTTGGATTTGTCTTGGATAGCTTTGTTATGGTACCTACTGCATTGTACCGAAATTCATTATTTATCGTGTGCTTTCCCAACAGCACTGTGACCTTCTGCAAAGTGACCTTCCTTGTATGAAGTGCAAAGTGACCTTCCTTAGGGCTTTAAACATAGGCATTCGATAAACCTTCACTAAGTAAATGTGTTGTTCTCTCTCTGAACTCTGTTTCTAGATCAGTAGTTTTCAACAGCAGTGGTGTCGTGCTCAGGGGATATCTGGCAATGTCCGAAGACCTTTGACTGAGGTAAGGATGGGGTACTAGTGGCATCCAGTGGGTGGAGGCCAGGGATGATGCTAAACATCCTACAATACACAAGACAGTCCTTCATGCAAAGAATTATCCACCCCAAATCCAAATGTCAATAGTGCCAGAAGAGAAGGCCTGCTCTAGAGGTATCTAATACACACCCAAAATGGGAGATGAATTTCCTGTGATGCTCATAAAACATTAGGGTCCCACCCACTGGCATCAGCCCTTCTAAAGCTCTGGGAGGGGCCATAGCAATATATTCACAGGGTCATATAATCTTGCCCAATTTGCAAATGTAGGTGGCTACAGGAAGCTTTTGGACATATCTAAGGGGACATATCTACTTTTGGACATATATTCACAGGCATATAATTTTGCCCAATTTGCAAATGTAGGTGGCTACAGGAAGCTTTTGGACATATCTAAGGGGATGCCCTAGAATTTATTTGGTTTGTCTCGAGTGGAACACACACATGTGGTTTTAGGTGCCTTTGTGTACAGTAAAGTTACTGCTCACTTTACTGGTGTAGGAATGACTTCCAGAATATTCTTAATGCTCACTTTCCCACCTCTCCCAGCAGATGGTGATACAAAGGTGAAGGCTAGAAGCTCTTGTAGGGCTACGTGTGTTTTCTAGGCACTTAACACTCAGTGTAAGTGGGTAGTGGAGGAGACACAAATTTAAAAATATAGGGAGCCAGGCTGGGCATGGTGGCTCACACCTGTAATCCCAGCACTTTGGGAAGGCCAAGGTGGGTGGATCACCTGAGGTCAGGAGTTTGAGACCAGCCTGGCCAATATGGTGAAACCCTATTTCTAACATAAATACAAAAATTAACTGGGTGTGGTGGTGGGCACCTGTAATCCCAGCTGCTCGGGAGGCTGATGCAGGCGAATCGCTTGAACCCAGAATGGGGAAGTTGCAGTGAGCTGAGATTATGTCACTGCACTCCAGCCTGGGCAACAGAGGGAGACTCAGTCTCAAAATAAATAAATAAATAACAAATAAAATATATGGAGCCAGAAGCTAGTTTGTGGGAAGTTTTTTCCATCCACCAAATGTGTAAACTGAAGTGACGGATGAATTTCCCATTGATGCCATGGCAAAATAGAGTATCTTTCCTGTGAGAACACATGGACACTTGCAAGGGAACAGCAGACACCGGGGCCTACCAGAGCATGAAGAGTGGGAGGAGGGAGAGGATCGGGAAAAATAACTAATGGATACAAGACTTAATACCTAAGTGATGAAATAATCTGTACAATAAACCCCTGTGACATGAATTTACCTACATAAGAAAGCTGCACATGTACCTCTGAACTTAAAAGTTAAAAAAGGATTTCTTTCCTGTCTGAAATACATTTGATAGCACAGTGTATACCATTATAAAAGCATCACATATTTTTCTGTTTTTAAAAAAATAAGCCAGAGTAAATGTATCAGAATTCCTGAATGTAGGGCATGAACCTGTGGCAGCAGTAGAAAGGCAAGTACATCTGTCTATGAAGTTACATGTTCTATGTATACCAATTATCAATAATATGAAACCAATTTTAATTAACCATGTTAGAGGAAGGTCTGAATTTCATTACTATTTCTTATGAAAAATATAAAAAAGAATTATCGTAAGAAAAGATTATCAAATTGTAGATGGCCTAAAATGTGGAAGAGAGATCTATTATGGAGTTACATCAGGCAGTTAAATCATACAAACTGTTATGTTATTTTTCTGAATCTTGTGATGCTAGTGGTATTTTCAGTTTTTAGTACTTGTAATTTGTTGAGATTTTATTTTTACTCTAAATAAATGTACACTTCTGTACTGAATTTTATGTTCTTGTGTTATTGTGCTTAATTAGAGTTTCCAAATTGTGTAAGCTCCAGGAGCTGCAGACCAGTATCCTCTGGATGACTCACACACTTTGATCACTAGAGTAGACCTTTCCGACAAGCTCCTTTGAGTGTTAGACTCATATTAAATCACCTTGACATCAGCTCTGGGAAACCTCAGAGACATCCCCAAACTCAGTATGTCCAAAGTCAGCCTTGTCATAAACTCCCCCTGCCTCATCCAGGAGATAATAAAGTTTAACAAAGGTTGTAAGTATAGGTCTCTAATGTGATAGGGCTGGTGCCCATATGAGAAGAGAAGGAGACACCAAAGATCCACCCCTCTCCACCCTGTGAAGACAGAGCAAGAAGGTGACCATCTGGAAGGGAACCCTCACCAGAAACAGACTCCTTTTGGAGCCTTGATCTTCAGCTTTCCAGCCTTCAGAGAAAACATTTCTGTTGTGTAAGCTTCACAGTGATTGTTATTATTATATATATTTTTTTGTGGCAGCCTGAGAAGACTAAGGCGGTTGACCCAAAGATACCAGATCCTAATATGTGGGACCTGTAAATGTTACCTTATTTGGAAAAAGAGTCTTTGTAGATGTGATTAAGAATCATGAGATGGGGAGATAACCCTCAATTACGCAGGTGTGCCCTAAATGCCATCGTAAGTGTCTTTATGAGAGAGTGATAGAGGGAATTTCACACACACACACACACACACACACACACACACACACACGAGAAGGCAATGTGAAGATGGAGGCAGAGATTTGTTATCTGGTCACAAACTCTGGAACTGCAGCAGGTAGGGAATATGTGCTCACCTGAGGCCACTGGAGGGAGTGCGGCGCTGCCAGCACCTTCATGGCAGCCTTTTTCTCCAGAACTATGGGAGAACAAATTTATTTTAGTTTAAGACACAAAAGTATGTGGGAAATCGTTACAGCGCCACAGGCGACAAATACAGAAATAATTAGTATCTTTTCCATTGCATGTATTTCTCTGTGATTCTTCTCACTTTTACGATGGTAAGAAATTAATGGTCTAGATTAGGATTGGCTGTTGAGGAAAGGGATTGAGAGAAGCTGTGGGCTGATTTTCCTGTGGGGTTTTGGGTCTAAACTCTTGAATAAAGAGTACATTTGCTTAGAGGATTCTGATGCTATTATTGAGAACCTATAAAATTTAGGGTAGGTGGATTCAGGGCCCTGGGTATCTTTAATGTTTCCCATATCAATAAGATCTCCTGTATGTAGTCAGTTATTGAACAACTCCAGGTTTTAGGATCATAGGTGACAAATCAGATAGAATATTCAGTCTTCATTATGGTGAGTGGGGAAGAGATGTTTAGGCAGAGAACCAAATGAGATGAGAAAGCAAACTTAGAGGACGTGCGTCTCAGGCAGAGGAGACTGTAGCCACAAAGGCCTGAGTCTGGAACTATTTTGGCTCATTTAAGGAATGTAAAAAGGCCAAAATAGTTGGAATTCAATGAAAGTGTTATATTGTTTGGTGCATATAGGTTTATGATTATAATGTCTTCTATGGAAAGTATGTTTTTTACTGTTACATTATATTCCTCCTTATCCTTTTATTACTTTAACTCTAAATTCTGTCTCGTCTGATGTTAACATTGATTTCCCGTTTTGTGTATCTTTGCCCATACCTTCCCAATGTTTTCAAAAAATCAGTTTGTTTAAATTGTGTTTTTTGGTAAGTAACAAAATGACAAATATCCTAAGGTAAATCATGTGTCATCTCCCCCATTTGAGAGGCATAAAAATGTGAATTTTGTTTACAAATATTTTCATCAGAATTTCTAATATGAACGTGTCTTGGTGCTAAGCAGACACTTCCATTATCCGAACATAACTTGCATACACAAAATAACTCATTTCCTGATAAGTTTCAGTAATTGAGGTATTATTGCACGTATCATTCAACATATTGAAATCTTAGGATCCCTACATGCACGAACTTTTAAAAAGAAAGTCATGGCTCTACTGGGCCACAAAGAATACATTTAAAATTTACAGAGTCAGCAAAAATTACTAATTTATTTAACTAATAACAATATTGGTTTTTATTTATGTCTATAGTCACACCATCAGTATGGCATATGTTTGAATTGTTCCAATAGGGCAGATGGAGTTACTGTGATTTAGCAAGACTTTCTCAACTGCACTTATGACCAATATGATGCTCTTGGGAGGGGCCCAGATGTGGTCTAGATGGTCTGTGTCTGTGGGAAGGAAGCATCAAGTTTCAGCCCATAAAGGAATTGAACCCCTGACCGTGGCCTTATTAGCACCATGTTCTAGCCAACTGTGCTAATTGGTCACACATGGCAAAAAGTTTGGAGACAAATTTTTTTTGTTGTTGTTCTGACAAAACATGTCAGAATATAGGATCCTTGGTTTTAACATGTTTGTTTTTGTCTGAAAAAAAAAAAAATCGTTAGATTTGGGGTCAGATCTAGCTTGGTTTGAGTATTAGCTCCCTCTCCTGATGACTGAGTTACCATGGTTTTCTCTTTGGACAATGAGGATAATGAGGCCAATTTTGGAAGATTTTTTTTTTTTTTAATGTCAGTGTAAGTAAAATAATTTACATGGGAATACCTAGCATATAATGCAACACAAAATAGTTATTCAATAAATATTCTTTTATAGTTTGGTTTAAATCCTTGTGAGGTAAACCGATGATGCAGAAAACCACAACACTTCTCCCGCACTTAGATTATCCCCCCTCTCTTTCCACCTTCTGTCACCTTCAGCGACACAACTAACATGCTAACACATCATTCACTTGCAAAGTGATTATATTTGTGCAATAAAAATAAATGCAAGGCAGAGGCGAGCCACATTATTCAAGTGTTTTTAGTCTGTTTGGTCCTGGCTTGAGCACAGTGAGATGAGGTGAGTTCAGCACGCTAACCCTCCCAGGCAGCAGAAGCCTGGAGAGAAGGCAGCAGAGGAGTCAAGAGAGCGAGTCTTCAGGACTGCCCCCTGGGTTTTAATCCTTACTCTGTAGCTGTGCAGCCTTGGGGCAAGCGTTTAACCTTTCAAATCTCTGGTTTTCTCATCTGCAAAATGGGGATCGTTATTGTTACTACCCCAGAAGATTTTGTGAGATGAAGTGAGATAAGACAGGTGAATAATTTAACCAGACATATGGGAAGTGTTCAAAATTACTCAGGGGAAGGTCATGTGGCTCATCTGCATACCATGCACTTTATGACCAGGGCTGCCTTTTTTAACTTCTCTGAGCCTCTCTCTCTCTCTCTCTCTCTCTCTCTCTCTCTCTCTCTCTCTGTGTGTGTGTGTGTGTGTGTGTGTGTGTTTTAAGACTTTAAGCCCGCCCCAACAAGCTTATTTACTCAGAATGTAAAACAAATTTGCTATAGTATATTGACTAAATATACATCAGGTATCAATTTTATTTGTTGCAGGAATGAGTATACTGTGTGAGTCTCTTAAAAGGTTGGTACTCTGGTTTCAGCCTAACCTCAGCCTTGATCTGAATCCAATGTTTCTAAGCCTCTCTTTCTTATCCCCTGGCTCTACCCTTTAATTCCACATCAAATCGTTCTCTCCGGCAGTCTTACCCTGAATCAGTGGTATTGACCTCACATGGAATCACAGGACCGTTCCCCTCATTTCCTCTCCCCGTTTTTCACATTCAACCTCTGTTGACCCTTCCCAGGTGTTACTCATGTTATGTATTCTGTAGACTGAGTCATTTCCCCCTCTGAGTTTCCAATTTATTTCTTCCACTGCCAAAATATCTTTTTCCCTCTGTGTCTTTCACAACCCCTATGTTCCACATCTGTCACCTTTATATGTGTCCTGAGCCTTGCGATTCTCCATCTGCACTCCTGACCACTTCCTCTTCCTCACTCTGAGCCCTTCATTCTCTGTGTTGAGTAAACATTCTTGGCCTCAAGGAGCTTTCATCAGCAATGCTAATATTTTAAATATTTTGATTACTTTTCTCTCTGCCATAAAAATCCTTCAAGACATCCGTATGATCAGTCTAGAGCACTGATTCTTAGTCAGGGAGGGGTGATTATGCCCACTAAGGGACATTTGTAAATGTCTGGGGACATTTGTAGTTGTCACAACCGGTGGGGGTCCTTCTGGCATCTGGTGGGGAGAGGCCAGGGATGCTGCGGAACAATACTCCAAACCCACGACAGCCCCACAACAAAGAAATATTCAAATGCCAATAATGCCAATGTTGTAAAACTCTGGTATACATTAGAAAGTGTATTTATCTTAAAAAGCTAAAATAGAACTCAAACACAATGCAGTCATAGGGATAGTTAATAATAAAACCATAATAACTCAAATGTATTTGGCATTTGTCATGTGGCAGGCACCGTGCCAACAGTTTTCCCTTCTTTGCCTTATTTGCTCCTCATAATTACCCTATAAGGTAGGAACTATTATGATCCCCATCGCAAATGATAAAACCGTGGCCCAAATAAGTTAAATTATGTAACTAAAGTCACAGCTGATTAAGGACTAAGCTGAGATCCAATCCCAGGCAGCCAAATGGGAAGGGCTTCTTTATTTTCAACCACTATGGTGAGCCCTGATGCATCTAGAAACAGATGTGCCGTATACTTCAGAGCGAGGATTCTCTAACTGAGGTCTCTTGGATAGGATTCAGGAGGTCTTTGAGCCCCCTGGAAATAAATGCAATATTTCCATCAATGTGCATTTCTTTTTTAGAGGGGAAGGGGGATATGGTTCAAACAGTCAAATTATCTCAAAAAGATTTGCAACCAGGAATACATTGGGAATGCATGAACAGCTTGCTCTTGACTTTCATGAAAGGAGAGGTTTTGTGCCCTGGATTAGGCTGCCTTTCTGCAAAGGTGGGATTCTCTGCTAGTGGGCTCAAAAATTCTGAGCAGACTATGAACCATCATTGATTAAACTTGATAAATCATTTGGCAACCTTGAACTTCCAAGGACTGTTAAAGGGCACAAAGCAAATTTAATAAAAATCTTAAGAAATGGGGTGACCTTAGGTGATTTATTTATATAAGATTAGGAAGTAGAATGGCTTCAGGTACTAATGGTTTCAGTGTTGACCTATCCATGTCACAGGACTGTTTGCCTGGGTGTTGCTGATATTGTCCTCTGTGATTCTCACTGTCCCTGAATTCGTGGCTCACCTAGTCCCCTACAAATTTACATATTTGCTTATCTGTGTTAATACCTTCAATCTGGTTACCTCCAGCTTTGATGGTTTAGGAATCACATTGATGCTTCTTTACATATTATAATTGATGATGTCTAGCATCTAGGACATTTGTTAAACACCCATCTCATGTGTATCAACTCTGGTAAACATTCCCTTTGATTGCAGTCATTTGTTGACTCTATTTTCCTTATTGATAATCTTTTCAGCTGCAAATGATGATATATTTGTTTCCTTTCAAATCCTTAGCCCTCTAATTAGCTTTTCTTTTTTTAATGTATTGGCTGGAATCTTCAGAACAGTATTGTAAAGTAACAGTGATGGGATTTTTTGACAGCACATCTTCTAAATTTTCACAGTTGCTATAAACTGAATATTTATGTCTCTCCAAGGTTCATATGTTGACATCCTAAGCCCCAAGTGATGAGATTAGGAGGTGGAGACTTGGTAGGTGATTAGGTCATGAGAGCAGAGCTTTCCTGAATGACACTAGTGCCTTTGAAAAAGAGATCCAGGCTGGGCATGGTGGCTCATGCCTGTAATCCCAGTACTTTGGGAGGCTGAGGTGGGCAGATCACTGGAGCCCAGCAGTTTGAGACCAGCCTGGCCAACATGGTGAAGCCCCATTTCTACCAAAAATACAAAAATAGAAAAAAATTAGCCGGGTGTAGTTGTGTGTGCCTGTGATTCCAGCTACTAGAGGCTGAAGTGGGAGAATTGCTTGAACCCGGGAGGTGGAGGTTGTCGTGAGCTGAAGCTGCACCACTGCACTTCAGCTTGGGGCAACAGAGGAGACCCTGTCTCAAAAAAAAAAAAAAAAATTCCAGAGCTTCCTTTCCCCTTTCACCATATAAGGACATGTGAGGAGATGATCATCTACAAAAGAAATGCAAGCCCTCACCAGGGACCAAATCTGTCAGAACCTTGATCTGGGACATTCCAGCCTCTAGAACTGTAAGAAATAAACATTTGTAGTTTATCAGTCACCCAATCTACGACAGGTCGTTATAGCAACCTGAGCACACTAAGATCACCACTTAAAATGATGTTTCTTATAGGTGATTTTCCTACTAAAATGTTTTCTTTCCACTGCTATGTTGCTAATTCCCTATTATGGTAAAAAAAATTAAAATTATTAAATTTTATCCATTTTGCATCTACCAAGGACATCAGTTGACTTTTAAACTTTTATTTCTAAGTTGACTTTGCATTTTTCCGCTTTTATCCATGATGCTGTGGTTTCCCAGAGAACAATCATATTTAAAGGACTTTGAAGTAGGAGGCATTCACTGTCACCACCCATGGGCGTCCTACAGCTACATTCAATATGTTCTTGGAAATACATTGGCTACAATGTAATGACTACTCAAAATATTGCTATCATGACCTACTTAGACATAAGGTAGGGGAGAAAGAATATTTAGCATTTTCCATAAATATATATGTCTCCAGATGTACCTATTCACAGGGAGTCAGAACAAAACAGCATTATGAAATGCTCCATGAGGTCTCCAGGGCCATAAATCAACTGAACTCAGCCAGCAGCATGTCGTCTTCAGAAGTCTATCTTTAGTCTTTGAGACCGCCCATGACTAATAAAAGGAACAAGAATATTTTTTGATGAAGTTTATTTTTCCAATATTGAAATACCAGAGGTCCTTGCTTCCAATAGGCACAAATTTCAGTTACCATGGTTTAATTAAATAACTCCAGTTCCCCAACAATATGGGTCAATTTTTAGTTACTATGGTATATTACCTGTAATTGCATGAAGCATGAATTTCCCTGCTAGCTCTTCAGTTCATAAATCACTACCTAAATAACACATGCACATCATGATCTGTGACTGATCATGTCACTTCTTCGAAGTCAATGACTGGTCACTACGCATCCGTATTCAGTTCATACACAGACAGCAAAGCGTGAAGTTGTGTTGTCTCCTTGTCTCCCAGTTATTAAACCATGTGACATTTTATAAAAGTGAGTAATCCTGGCCGGGCGCGGTGGTTCACGCCTGTAATCCCAGCACTTTAGGAGGCCGAGGTGGGCGGATCACGAGGTCAAGAGACTGAGACCATCCTGGCCAACATTGTGAAACCCCGTCTCTACCAAAAATACAAAAATTAGCTGGGCGTGGTGGCGCACGCCTATAGTTCCAGCTACTCAGGAGGCTGAGGCAAGAGAATTGCTTGAACTTGGGAGGCGGAGGTTGCGGTGAGCTGAGATTGTGCCACTGCACTCCAGCCTGGCGACAGAGCAAGACTCTGTCTCGAAAACAAAACAAAACAAAACAATAAAATAAAAGTGAGTAATCCTAAGAGAGGATTAGCAACAAAGATAAAAGTGCATTAAAGAAATAAAAAGTGGTAGTGCTGGAAGTGAAACTTACATTGAACCTAAATGGAGTTATTAAAGAAATAGTTGATCGTAGGAATATTGATGCTGCTGTGGTTGGAGGCTCTGCTGTGCAGCTGGAGGAACTTCACGGAAGCGAGCTTATCAAAATAAGTAAGGAAAGTGGTTGTGACAAAAAGGATGAAGATGTCCCAGAGGAAAGGATGCTGGCAAAAAATTCACGTTAAAGGGATTCTCAGAGATAACTGACAACATTGAAAGCTTCACACTCAAGGTTTGGAAGCTGATTCAAACTTTGAATTAAGCATAACAATTCACGAAGGTGTGGAGAAGATGTTTTGTCTCATAAGTTCTACAATGAGAAGTAGGCAAGCGCTGTTCGAACTACTCTTGATAAGTTTTTAATGAAAAAAACTTCAATTTTCAATGTTTCTAATTTTAAAATTGTGATGCACTAAAGTATTAGTTTTACTATTTTTTATATTTCGCTACTTATAAGTGAGAATAAGTGATTTTTTAATGTTTTGACAAACATTTTTAAAGGTCACAGAACAACTGCAATTTTTACCACTGATTATTAATAATCAGATGGTTTTGCACAGTTGCAGCCTGCACAATCGTTTTTATGGTCCCACACTACTCTGCAAAGTGAGGACAGTGATGTAATTTTCTCATTGAAGAACGCTTGGAAAATAGAGCAAGAGAAAAAAATTTACGTATAACTCCATCGCAAAGGCACTTGTGAGTATAAAAATGTATATCTTTCCAATAGTCATTTTGATTGGTATAATTTTACATCGATTGGTTTTACATACTTGTGATCATGCTGCTTAAAGAATTTTATTTCCTTTTTAAAAATAGACTTTACTTTTTAGAGGAGTTTTAACTTCACAGCAAAATGGAGTGGTAAGTACAGAGAGCTCCTATTATACCTCGTATCCCCACATAAGCACAGACTCCCCTACCAGCAACATCATGCACCAGAGTGATACCTTTGTTACAGTCAATGAATCTACATTGACACATCATCACCCAAAGTCCATAGTTTACATTAGGGTTTACTTTTAGTGATGTACATTCTATGGGTTTCTAACAAATGTATCATAACATGTATCCACCATTATCCTGTCACATAGAATCATACTGCCCTAATAAGCCTCTGTGCTCTTTGAATTTGTTAATCTCTCTCTCACCCCAACTCCTGGTAACCACTGATCTTTTTACTATCTTCATAGTTTTGCTGTTTTATATATATATTTTGATGTTAATATATAGGTTTTATTAATCTGCATAATAATCCATTGAGTGGATACATAATAACTTAACTTTTTAAGTGAATTAAACTGAGTCGTTACAGGTTTTCACTTTTTTACGGTTTTTCCTTTTGTATTTTGCTTTCTTTTCATAGGGTCGACTTCAGAAGTTTAGCCATTAGGTCCAAAGTCTCAGCCAATGGATCGAATAAATCTAGCCTGCAGGCAAATTTGGCCTGGCCGGCATATTTTTATGTGTGTGTGTGTGTGTGTGTGTGTGTGTGTATACACACACACACACACATATACACATATATAAATGGAGCCAGTAGTTAGCACAGTTTACATACAAATCTGAATTTCCTATTTCCTTGAAAAAAAATCAGGAGATCTGTTGACTCCGGAAGTTTCCACATGTCAGCAAGAAGCCGGACCTGTGAAGCTACTACCCCTTCAGAGAGAAAGCAGTCACATCCTCCGTGAGCAGTAGAGTTTTATTTTCACTAAATGTGAAACCATTTATTTTCACTAAATGGTTTTTAAAGCCAAAAGAACCATAGTTTATTTGCTGTGTTATATTTTGATTTATAGTCCACATGTATTTCAAAGGAATTGAAGATGTCTCAACGAACTGGCATATGGATGTGTGGGAAACACTTCTGTAATAATGAACCACCCTGAGTTTGTGGAGCATTAAAAAGTGCTTTGGTTTGAGCTATTCTATTCCACCTTTTCAAAAGGTGGGTTCTTCCCTGAACCATTACGTAGTGAGAAGTTTAGTATCTACAAAAGGTATGGTGTTTCGTCGTTTTGCATCTTGTTTGATCTTCACACTGGAGAGTAGCAAGTATAAATTTTAAAAAGTTTACTTTCTAGGCCGGGCGCGGTGGCTCAAGCCTGTAATCCCAGCACTTTGGGAGGCCGAGATGGGCGGAGCACGAGGTCAGGAGGTCGAGACCATCCTGGCTAACATGGTGAAACCGCATCTCTACTAAAAAATACAAAAAACTAGCTGGATGTGGCGGTGGGCGCCTGTAGTCCCAGCTACTTGGGAGGCTGAGGCAGGAGAATGGCCTAAACCCGGGAGGGGGAGCTTGCAGTGAGCTGAGATCTGACCATTGCACTCCAGCCTGGGTGACAGAGTGAGACTCCATCTCAAAAAAAAAAAAAAAAAGTTTACTTTCTAAAATTACTCTAGAAGCTTACATACAGATGACCATTGCTCTGCTCCACCACTTTCGATGGCTCCCTGCAGCCTCTGCAATGCTCTCTCCATTCATTAGCCATTTATTAGCTCCTCCCACCCTGACTTCACCCATGTAATTGTTTCCCTCTCTAAAGGTCCATTTGAAATGTGATCTTCTCTCTCATACTGCAGAACTATGACTTTTCTCCTTGTGAATGCCCATTGCCTTAATTTCTGCCTCTGGTATGGCTGTTGCTACTTTTTCACTTTATATTTTAGGCGGTTGGGTGGATGACTTATCTCTTCTACAAGACCTTTGTGATTTTCTTTTTTTTTTTTTCTTGAAAGTTTATGTCTACAAGATGCTGTTGAGAGCAATTTGATTCCTCATTCATTTTTGTTTCCCACAAAGTTTATGCCTGAAATGTGTGTATAAACAACATTTCAGAGAAGAAATGGAAATCTCCCATCGCTGCATCTCAGTATGAAGAGATGGAGGGAAGTTAAGTTCTAAATGACCAGATTTGGATGTTACATGACAAGTGGCTTCTGCACAGTAAACTAAGGCAGAACTGTAAGTGATGAGTAGGTATTCAAGAATGAAAGAGATCATGACCAAGGACAGCCACATCCGACCATTTGTTGTGTTTTGTTGATATGTCCTGACAATAGATGGCATAACCGAGGAAAGAAACTGCTGGGGGCTAAGGGCTGCACCTCTGGATATATTTTTCTATTGTGATTTTAGCTTCAGAGAAACTTCCCTCTTACATAACAAAGACTCTTGAGTACTGAAGATGAATATTTATTGGGGAAAAATGCAATGGGAAAATAAAGTACATAAAGAAATCAGAAGATTGGAGAAGCTTGACAAACTACTGGAAGTTTTATTCCCAAGTAATTTATTTCTTATTTGTATCAATTTGATCAATATTACATAAGTTAGGATTATGTTGAATTGCAAATAACAAGATCAGGGTTTTTTTTTTTTAATATAATAACAAATCTAGAGGTGTGTTTAGATGACTGTGCAATGGCTAGGCCACTGGTTCTGATACTCTTGGCTTTTTCCTTATGGTCACAAGATGACTGCTTCAGTACCAGTTCTTACATCTGCATTTAAGAAATTAAAAAAAAAAAAAAAAAAGGCACAGGTACTTCTGCAACTGCATCTGTGCTCTTTTATCAGGAAAGCAAATGTGTTCCTAGGAGCCACTGGCAGAATCAGTTTGTTTCATGGCCGTGTTGTCTCACATGGTTACGTATTGCCAAAAGGGAACCTTTGAAAGGGAATATTTCACGGAATGTTTCTATACTCTGAAAATAAAGTCATTGTTTATTATATATGAGATAAAAGAGAATGGTTATTAAACAGATAACAGACAGAATCGGTCACTGCCATTTAACTCCAATGTCAGGGGTCCCTAACTTCAGTATTCTGGGATTATCTTTTCTTTTAAAGCTCAAAAATATTCTCTGGACCCTCATTCAAGCTAAGGGTTCTTTTTCTCCCTCCATGTTGAGCATCTGAAAACTTCCTTCTTTTCCTTCCCTCCTTCCGTCTTTCCTTCCTTCCTTCCATCTTTCTTCCTTCCGTCTTTCTTCCTTCCATCCATCCTTCCTCTCTTTCCTTCCTTCCTTCCTCTCCTTCCTTCCTTCCTCCCTTGTCTTCCTTCCTTCCTTTCTTCTTTCCTTCCTTCCTTCCATCTTTATTCCTTCCATCCTTCCTTCCTCTCCCCTCCTTTCCTTCCTTCCTCTCCCCTCCTTTCCTTCCTTCCTCTCCTCTCCTCTCCTCTCCCCTCCCCTCCCTCCCTCCCTGCCTTCCTTCCTTCCTTCCTTCATCTTTCTTCCTTCCTTCCTTCATCTTTCTTCCTTCCTTCCTTCCTTCCTCTCTCCCTCCCTCCCTTCCTTCCTTCTCCTTCCTTTTCCTTTCTTTCTTCCTTCCTTCCTTCCTTCTTCCCTCCCTCCCTCCCTCCTTTCCTCCCTCCCTTTATTCCTCTATTTCTCTTCCCTTCTCTCTCTCTCTTTCCTTCTTTCTCTCTTCTTTTTCTTTCCCTCTTTCTTTTTTTCTTTGCTTCTCTTCTCTTTTCTTTTCTTTCTTTTTTGAGACAGTGTCTCACTCTGTCTCCCAGACTGCAGTGCAGTGGTGGGATCACTGCTCATTGCAACTTCAACCTCCCAGGCTCAAGGGCTCCTCCTGACTCAGCTTCCTTGGTAGCTGGGACTACAGGTGCACAACACTACACCTGGCTAATTTATTTATTTATTTATTTATTTTTTTTTTTTGGAGACGGAGTCTCGCTGTGTCGCCCAGGCTGGAGTGCAGTGGCCGGATCTCAGCTCACTGCAAGCTCCGCCTCCCGGGTTTACGCCATTCTCCTGCCTCAGCCTCCCGAGTAGCTGGGACTACAGGCGCCCGCCACCTCGCCCGGCTAGTTTTTTGTATTTTTTAGTAGAGACGGGGTTTCACCGTGTTAGCCAAGATGGTCTCGATCTCCTGACCTCGTGAGATGGGGGTCTCCCTATGTTGCCCAGGCTGCTCTTGAATTCCTGGGCTCGAGCAATCCTCCTGTCTCAGCCTCCCAAAATGCTGAGATTACAGAAATGAGCCATGGTCCCCAGCTCCTTCTTTCTTATACAGACCCATTCAACTATCTTTGCAACATCAGTCTCTGAATTCACCTTTCTCATCCAAATAAGCCATCAAGGTTTCCTAAGCAAAGAGCTATCAACATGGATATGGATTAGTCAATTACCCCTAGAATAGAAAAATGACTGCAGTCTGTTGGTTGAAATACTCTTTTTCCTTTCTCCTCACCACAAATGATAATAAACACTTATTATTTTCAAGTTCTGAAAAGTACTACACATGTTTTCAGTCTCAAATGTTGAGAAATCTCGACATCGGACACTCTATGCAGAAAATATAGAGTCAGTGGGACATGAATCTGTGCTGTTTAAATCTACATTCAAGTATGTTAAGGTCAATTTTATCATGCGACCATCGTTTCTGTAGTTTTAACTTACTGCCTCTGAATATGTTGTCTTGGTGACTCATGAAACAGTGTCAAAATCAGGAACGTGACTTAATGTATTATTCTCAACACTTACGATGATACCGTATCATCGGACTGTTGTGAGTAATGATCATAAATGTTGTCCACTCAACCATGTTCAAACCACATGCAAACTTTCTAACCATATGCAGATTCCCATTTGTGACGATCACTTTCACTCATAGTTTAGAAAATGTTGTGGTTGATTCTCACCCAGCTCTAGTGGCGGGCTGAGATTCAGTTAAACCAACCAGCGTATGTCACTATCCATGGTAGTAAGCAGCTTTGGAAATGGCTCCCATGGGCTCCCCACCTCCTGGTATTCACGCTGTTGTGTAATCCCTACTTTTTGAGTGTGGATGGACTTGCTAATTGATATGGTTTGGCTGTGTCCCCACCCAATTCTCATCTTGAATTCCCACATGTTGTGGGAGGGACCCAGTGGGAGGTAACTGAATCATGGGGCAAGTCTTTCCCGTGGTATTCTCATGATAGTGAATAAGTCTCCTGAGATCTGATGATTTTAAAAAGAGAAATTCCCCTGCCCAAGCTCTCTCTCTCTTTGCCTGCTGCCATCCATGGAAGACGTGGCTTGCTCTTCCTTGCCTTCTGCCTTGATCGTGAGGCTTCCCCAGCCACATGGAACTGTAAGTCCAATTAAACCTCTTTCTTTGTAAATTGCTCGGTCTCAGGTATGTCTTTATCAGCAGCATGAAAATGGACTAATACACTAATAATGACTAAAATATGACAGAAATGATGGGATATCCCTTCCAGGATTAGGTTATCAGAGACTGTGACATCCATCTGTCTCGTTTGCTTGCTGTGATGAAGCCAGCTGCCTTGTTGTGAACTTCCCTACAGAGAGGCCACATGGCAAAAAGCTAAGCATGGTCTCTGCCGAACAGCCAGTGAGGACCTGAGGCTCTCAGTCCAACAGTCCACAATGAATTGAATCCTGCCAGTAACCACTGAGTGGGTTTGGGAGAGGATCCTGTTGAACCTTGAAATGACTGGAGTGCTGGTTGACACCACAATTGGAACTTACAAAAGACTCTGAGCTGGAGGACCTAATGAAGCCATATTTGGATCTCTGGCCCATAGAAACTGTGAGGTAATAAGTGCATGTTATTTTAAGCTGCTAAGTTTGGCAGAGGAAGGAGGGGGGTGTAATTGGTTATATAGCAATAGATAACTGATACACTCCTGGTTACAAAAGTTTGTCCAGGTATGTGCATGTGAGCAATTGAGCCAATGGTAGGTAGGCTGATATCCTTGACTTTTCAGCTGGTAGGGGGAGAGGGTTGGGAAGGAAAAAAAGAAAGCAAGAGAGGAGGTGGAGGGCCGGTGAGGGGGAAGAGAGAGAGAGGGGGGGGGAGAGAGAGAGAGAGAGAGAGAGAGAGAGAGACTATTTTCTTCCATCTATGAAACAAAGAAGCTGTTCTATAGTTGTTGTCATCTTGTGACTTTGTGGAGGTAACCTGTCTTAAAAGAAAGCTAACACAAATCAGAAAGCATAGCTGAGAGACAGGGAGATACCAGGTTCTAGGGCATCATTTAAATACCTTCATCACACTGTGTCTGAAGCCAGTGGATGTGAGTCACTGAATTCCCTTTTTTTCTTAAACCAGTTTCTACTTTTTTTGTAACCCAGACTTTGACCTGATACAAACTGTAATTAGCTAATGATCAAAACTTCAGCTGCCCAAAGAAGGACTTGTCACCCTAAAACAGATGCTCCAAATTTTGTCTCAACTGACACAATTTGGAGCATCTGTTTACAGCTTTACAGGAAGGAGGAGAAGGTATTTTTAAGTGTGTGAGCACAGGTTAAAAAAGTAATTGGAAACTAAGTAAGTACAAAAACATCTTCAATCAAAGAAACATTTTGTAAGCTGAAATATTGTTCATTTTTATGACGGTACATGTATATCTTCACATATAAAACTTCACTATCATTAGAAAATGTCACAGGAAATAACAAATACACCTTTTTCAATCTGGTTATAAATATGCAGAATGGAGTTTATTTACCAAAGTGTTACACATTTCCAACTGATAATATATCAATAAAAGCTCTCACTCCAAGATGTCATTAAAGCCACATTTGTTCATTTCTATTTATTATGAGAAAAAAACAAAATGAAAAAAGTGGATTTGAGTCATATTTCCTGTGAGTTCATCATTTGCTGGCATATAACACTTGTGAATTTTATTCAATTCATTTAAAATGATTTCTTACATGCAGCCAGAAAGTTGAGGGTAGCAAGGAATTCAAAATGATCAGCAGGCATCCAAGATTTCTCAGGAGACAGATTTAGAATCACAACTAAGGTATGTTTTCCTTAAGGAATGTGTCTTAGAAAAATTAGTTCTAATGAACCAGAATTTGTTCCTAATAAATTCAGCTCATTTGTGTTTTGAAATTAGTAGACTCAAATGACCTTCTTAAAATGAGGTTTCCTCCTTTCTTCCTTTCCCTTCCCTTCCCTTCCCTTCCCTTCCCTACCTTTCCTTTCCCTTCTATTTCTGATATAGACCAAGATCTATGGTACCCATTTCAAATGCCCTCAGAACTCATTCTTTTTTGTTTGTTTGTTTATTTCATAAGAGTGGGCATTCTATCTATACCAACCTTTGCCTATGGACCTGACATGTAACCTGTTTTGGCCAGTGGGATGTTAGCCAACATCACACAAGGAGAGGTCCTTTTGCTCCTCTGTCTCTGCCATAAATAAATAAATAAATAAATAAATAAATAAATGCTCAGGCTATCCTGATGGAGAATTAGACATTTGCTCGGTGTACCAGCCGACAGCCAGTGAGGCATAGAGTGAACCTAGTATCGCCAGAAGAACTGCCCAACACAGCCCAGCCCAGCCCAGCCCAAATCTCTGACCTGCAGATCTGTGATTTAAATACATGCTCGTTGTTGTCGGCCACTGTTTGTGTGTGCGTGTGTCCAGGCATGTGTTTCCCAACACTATCATGGTAATAGGTAACTGGTACACACCTAATACCTGAATAACTCATTATATGGTTGAAATATCTGGAATGATTCTGATTTCCTATAGTGAGTCCTGACTGATACAGAAGATTATAGACATTTTCTCATTTAATTGTCACAACTACCTAACATGGTAGGTGTTGTTGCTCTCCCATTTTACAGATCAGGATGCTAACTAAATCATTCAAGTCCATACAACTCCGAAGTGGCAGAGTGGAAAGCAAACCAGGATGCTGAATTTGAAAGTCCACATTCTTAACCATCAGACCACACTGACTGACTCAGTTTTCACAATGAGAGGGAAAAATATCACCAAGTTTGCTCTGGAAAGATCTGGAAGAAGGTAGGTTTACAAGGTCTAAATTGAATGGGAGCTGTAAAAGAAGTACAGGTTTCATGCAGAGAATCTGAAGCTGTATGTACGCTTGCATATTTTAGAGCTGAATTCCCAGAGGGTTGTGCAGCCTCTTCATCTAATACGATTGAATTTGGCCCTATCTTCAGATTTAGTCATTTCTTCCATGACGGCGTATTAAATGACAATCTCAAATAAAGACTCGCTCATCTGAACAAAGGGAACACGCCCCACTCAGGCCCTTCTTTGATTTATAACCAATTCTCTTTTAACATGTGGACCCAACAAACGAGAGATGGCTGACTAGCTCGAACAATGAACTTGTTAGTTAACAGAATTAACAGTGTGTTGTTTCACTGTGATGACAGTAATAAAACAGGAGACGTGAAGCCGATATAGTCACAACTAAATCGTAATGGATGAGATATTTACAGCAAAGCTGTTAAAACATTGAATAAAATATGGGAAGAGCAAAAGCAGATGTGTTTTTATTCTTCTGAGTTGAAGCTTGCAAGGTAAAAAGATAGTTTGAGTAATAATCACAGGTTCTGATTCACAATGCATTAATAAATATTCATATGGTACCAGCCGCTGAAACTTTCCAGATACAGAAATAAAGTGGGAAAGCCTGTTCTTGCCTTACACTTTACTAAGTTTAGATTTCCAGACACACATGTCAATATCTCCATTAGGTTCCTGTAAAAGTTCTTTTATTTTCCACTGCGTTCCAAGTCTTGATGGTGAAACATTCATCTTTCCTGTTTCGTTCCAAATGTCCCAGTATTTCCCCCACTCAAACCACAAGAAAGTAGAAAGAAGTGATGGTCTATTAATAAAGAAGAGACCTACAATTTAAGTAGAAGATAGAGGTGGAAGGAAATGAGCATTTCTCTTTGAATTAGGCACAGGTAAATGAGCTATATATCCCATTGGATGTCCACATCCCCAAATGAATTCGAACGGTGGGATGCCTGATTTTGCAACAGCAAGCAAAACACATTTATGCGTTTTTCTTTTGTTATTATCATTGTCTTTGTTTTAAAGGAGCAGGGAGTTTTTCGAGAGCACAAGGGAATGCTACGACATTACTCAGGGTTGAAACAACTTGGGAAGCATAATTTGGGGGGTGTGAAAGCATCAGGATGCTTGGTCCAGGTTTGTTTTCCTGCATTTCAGGAAAACAGCTGCGGGAAAAGAAGGGAGAGGCTTGGTGCAGAACTGGTTTGAATTTTTGGGAGGGAGGAAGGAAGAAAGTGAGACAAGAGTGCTTTGCAGGGGCTCAGATCCCCCTGGCTGGGGGCCACAGCCCTCCCCTCGTGAGTACCTGATTTGGGTATTGGAGGCTTCCTGATGGATGTCCATGAGTGCTGCAGTCGCTAGCACAACAGGGCTCGTTGAGGTTGCTATGACATCCTTTGTTCCCCATTTCCCTGCTTTTACTGGCATATGTACCTTGGCTTGTATGTAGAACCGGAGGGCTTTGTGTTGCATTTTCATTTTCCCCTCTGTTTTATTAATCACTGCGTCCTTTTATCTCCGTGCACATCCCCAAGTCTTCTCCCTAGACTTCACAGAATCTTTCATTTGGGTTCCATTCTTTGCTTTCCCTCAGCTGATCTCTGTTGGCTCTAAATGAGTTTTTGTTGTTTCTCACCCTCTCTCCCCTCCTTGGCCTTCGTATTATTTTTTCCTGTTAATTAATTCCATCTCCACAGACTTTTATTTGAGTTTTTTCATTTTCTTATTCTTCTCTGTCTTCTTTGAAAATCTCAGGGTAATGTTCTGGGCACTTGTCTGTGGCTCGGAGTTCTAGGAAGGGAGAGGCTGGGGAGGGTGGCTTCCAAGCAGGCAGGGCACAAGACCAGCAGGAAGGAGCAGCCTCAAGCCAGGGCTCACCGCGGAAGCCTCTGACCAAGTGCCTCCTGGTCAAGAGAGGGTTATTTCCAGGGCTGGGTGCAGGGGCTCATGCCTGTAATCCCCGCACTTTGGGAGGCCGAGGCGGGCGGATCATGAGGTCAGGAGATCGAGACCATCCTGGCTAACACGATGAAACTAAAAATACAAAAATTAACCCAGGGTGGTGGCGGGCACCTGTAGTCCCAGCTACTTGGGAGGCTGAAGCAGGAGAATGGCGTGAACTCAGGAGGCGGAGCTTGCAGTGAGCCGAGATTGCGCCACTGCACTTTAGCCTGGGCGACAGGGCAAGACTCCATCTCAAAAAAAAAAGAGGGTTATTTCTAGAAGAATCTTCCTTGCACACAAATCTGAGAGCAAGCAGGCCTCTCAAGGGTCAAGAGTCCTGCCACTTCCATTTTGGGGGATTCCCAAAGTGTTAGACAATGAAGGCGGACTAAAAAAAAAGAGTTATAAAAATTGTGGTATATTTAAAATATTTATGCTTAACAAATTAACACTCCTTACACAAATCTAAGGCTGTGTCATTGTGCCATGTGCAAGCAAATTAGCAGATTTAGAAACAACGCTTAATCTGAATGCACTACTGATAGTCTTGCAAACAAGTTTCACTAACAAAATCCAACCACGCCAGGTCTTTCAGAAAGCATGTGATGTTCAAAAGCTAACATTAATTTGGTTTATCGGCTCAACCCTGAAGGAGTTAGTTTCCTATTATTCTCTGATTCTCTTGTCGCCCTGTGCACAATTAACAAGGCATTTTTTTTTTTTTTTTTTTTTTTTCCTGAATGGGGGGATTGGGGGAGGTCTGAGTTTTAGATGGTTCACATTTTTCCCTAGTAACTTTAGCAGAGGAATTAATTATTACTGTGCAATCATCTTTTTTGGAAGGATATTTGGAATGTGCTTCTTGTCTCTTTTCCCTTCAGACTTTTTTTCTTCTTCTTCTTTGAATTGGACATCCTAAATGTTAGCTTTACTGGAGCTGAACATACTGTAACACTTAACCCAGGTGAAAAATGACTGCTTGCCAATGACTTTTACATCTATATTAAGACTATTCTGGTTATATAGCACAGTTAGATATAATACGTTCAAATACAGAGAGTGTGATAGATCCAGGCATCGATGATATGCTTTCTTTGAAAACAAAAGGATTGCAAGAAGTGAGCCAGGTATGGCTACTTAGGAATCTGAGCAAATAAGAAAAACACAGTTATTACTTTTTAAGGCATTGGTCTGTATCTAAGTTTACGTTTTTTTTGGAGTTATTTATTCATTGGCTAATAAAGATTTTCAGCCATAGATGGGAGATTGCTTTTTTCCTAGGTAACTGGTAAATGAATAGAAGCCGACTTTAATCAGTAAACCAGGTATCTGATACATTGATTAAATAAGTGATTCAATATTGTTGGAAGAACAAGACTACAACTTTATCCCAGTTTAAATCTTCAGTGCTCTTAGAACTTCATTCTTAAGATGAGGCTCTTTCTTTATGAATGGAATTTATTTACAGAAAACGAAGCATTTGGCTGAGTTTGTGACTTACTCAATAATGCACAGCAAGTCTGAATTAAATCTGTGTAACAGGTTCTAATCCCATGGTCCAGCAATTAGACCATTCTCCCTAAGCTTCTTTGAGAATTAATTTCTCATTATAAATAAATATATTCTGCACCATGGTCTGAACATACCAATGCTAAGCACATTTTCTGACAGACATTTCAAAGATAGAGATGAGCTCTTGCATCTTTTCAAAAGCAATGCAAGGGACATTCACACAGCAGGTGCTGGAAGGGTCCCTCTGGCAGACAGAGGGGATGCAGAAGTTCTGCTCAATCAGGTTTTCCTGACCAAGCTTGTCTGTGTAGCTGCGGTAAACATGCACAGGTCTAGCGCTCAAAAACGGGCCCCTGGCTCTCACAATGAACCTGACAACCTGGCCAATCAAATTCAAGTCTACCACGTTGCCAGGGTAACTAATACACAGTCACAAAACCAGAATGATCACAGTGAGGGAAAAATACAAAATACAGCATTTTCATGCTTAGAAAAAGAAAGAGAAAACACAGGCTGACCATACATAGCAGGGATTGGTACTTCCTTCTTCCTTAAGTATGAGCCATTAATTTACAGCCATGTGCAAATGCCTGTGTGCAGATGTATGCACCTATCCACTTTTGCAGAAAATATGTGCTTCACTTCTGGAACATTAATGAATTTAGAATGGGAGAAAGATGGCAGATTGTGGTTTGAGGTGAAAGATCTGGAGGCACACACACAAAAAATGAGCATCCACCCTTCTTCCTTGAGCAACTCCTGGGTTGAAAGGTGCTTCCAGACTCACCTAACTCAGTCGATGGTCCTTCCTTTCAGTATCTAAAGGATGCTACTCCCAGGGTAATAAAAGCCACCCCCTGCCCTTAGCAATGACTGTCTCCAGGCTAACCGGTCCCTCTGTTTTGCTATGTGCCCCCATAGTATAGGTGCCCAAGTGATTCTGAAAAACGTAAATCATGTCCTTCCCCCAGTGAGCTCCTCCCCTGGCTTCCCTTGCAGACTGAGCAGCGGGTGGTTTACACCATGGCCTACCAAGTCCTGCTGAGTTCGCCTCTTCCTAACTCTCTGCCCTTATTTCTTGACTCTCTCCCCTGCAGTCCATTGTCAACAATCTTCCTTTCTGTCCCTTGAACATGTCAAGCTTATTTCCACTTGCATTAGTTTCTGGGAGTTGCCGTAACAAAGCCCCACAAACCGGGTGGTGAAAAACAACAGAACTCTATTCTCCCATAGCTCTGGAGGCTTGGAGTCCGAATCAAGGTGTCTGCATGGCCATATCCCCTCTGAAGGCTCTAGGGGAGTATTCCATTTCCTTCTCTGAGTTCCTGACGTTGTTGGCAATTCCTGGCATTCCTTGGCTTGTGGGTGCTTTGTCTCCATCTCTGCCTCCCTGTGTGTTTCTACATCTCTTCTCCTCTTCTTATGATGACATTAGTCATTGGATTACGGCCCACCTGAATTGAGTAGAACTCAACTTCACTATATTTGCTAAGGCTCTCTTTCCAAATAAGGCCGTATTTACAGGTACTAGTTATCACTTCAGCATATCTCTTTGGGGACACAATTCAATCCATAATGCCACCTCAGGACTTCCACCTCGAATTCCCTCCTACTAGCCCTTTTCATGGCTGGCTCCTTGCATCTTTTGGGAGTGAGCTCAAAAGCCATCTTGTCCGAAGCTTCCCAGATCACATATTTTTGACTTCCCACCCCTCAACTCCTTGTCGTCACTGCCCTTTATTTCTTTCTTAGACCTTATCCCCACCGAATATACAACCCCCCTCCCTCTCTCTAGAAGAATATGAACTCCCAAGAGTAACTGCTTTGCATGTCTTATTCACAGCTCCGTTCCCAGAGTGTGGATGAGTGCCTGCAACAAAACAGGTGCTTGATAACTATGCACTGAATATAACATCTGAATCAGAAAATTTGGGAAGTAGGAGAAGTTGTAGAAGAGAAGGCCGAGTTGAGGTAATACTGAACTGATGACAAGCATTCAACAGTTTCTCTGACAAATATCTGTTGGACATCCATTATATGCCAGGCACTATTCTAAGTTACAGCTCAGCTAAGACAGACACAAAGCCTTGAGCTCACGAGACTTGTGTCTGAGTGAGAGCCCCAGCACCTGCCATATGTTGAGTGCTTGCTCTCTGCCGGCACAGTGCAGAACACCTGTGATGTTAATCCTACAGAAAATTGTAGAAGGCAGGTGCTATCATTAACTTTACTTCTTCCCAGGCGAGGAAACAATTTCAGAGCAAGTTCACCTCACTGGTAAGCAGGAGAGCAAACTCCTCCTAAACATGGGGTTCCCTTCCCCACCCTCTTGGCTGCTCCTTTATGGAACTCTTGAAGAAAACACTAATGCTGGCCAGAAGTCCATGTAGTTGGCAATAAGCTGCATTTTCCTGATGAGAAAATGAAACGCAGGAAAGTTAAATCACTTCCACACATCACAAGCTAATGGGTGGCAGGTAGGGAAGGAGGGAGATGGCCCTGGTTTGTTGTCAGAGCCCATGTTCATAAGCCCCACCTTTTTGTCCTTCTCGAGTCTATAGGTTTGTGGGCAGGTATAGCAGGGGTATCTTTTTTTTTTTTTTTTTTATTTATTTTTTTTTTTAACAGAGCTCAGATCCCAAGGTTCTCAAACTCTAAAGAGTGTAGGATTCATCAGGGAATTCCAAACACAGACTTTGAATCAGCAGGCCAGCTGTTTCCATTATCCTCGTGTGACCTTCTGGGCCTCCCTGATTTCTCACTCATAGCCATATTCACCACATGGCAGGCTTTGTGCTACAGAAGGGTTCCTGGGAGTCTGCAGGACACCATGACCCAAATCACTTCTTGTTATTCTCTGAAACGGACATATGTTGCTTTGCTTACCCCAAGTCCAGACCTTCTTCTGATAGTAACGTCTTAAATTTCCTTTTGAGGAACCATGCCTCCCTCATCCCAGTCCAAAGAGTTTGAATAGATTTGACTCCTCCCCCTTGGTTCCAGATGTGACAAGGTACTTGAATGGACTTTATGGGGAACAAGAAGACATCTTTTCACTAGGGCTACAAAGTGCATAGAATGCATGTTGGATGCTGTTACTGTGAAGGGAGAGTCACCCAGATAATAAAGCCCGCATTGAGGTAAGCAGAGATGAAAATTAGAGAAAGAATCCTGATGAAATCTTGGAATGGCCAGATCTGGCCCTGGGAGGTAGGCTTATTGCAAAAAATTCCACGATAAGTAAGACAATAAAGGCCCTCTTTTTGCTAAAATCAGATTAAATTCGATGTTGACACCTGCTGCCAAAACAATCCCAAATAAAACGTCTCCTTTAGGCCAAATCCCCTGTACTCCAGAACAATCTCCCTCAGAAACTGGAGTGGCTCATGATGGTATTTCAAACTAAAGTGCCAATGATTGGGAGTGCTTGCTGACTCAACCATTGGAATGTTCTGGAGATGAAATTGATATTTGAAAGCAACTGGAGGGTGACTGACAGTTGGTAGGTACTTAAAAAATATCCTGAGTCTATCTAAATGGTGTATTTTCTTTTTTTACCTACTAGAATATATGTACTTGGCCAATCACAAATATGTTTATAATTTGGGAAGTGTAATAGGAGATACTTTAAGTAAGAAAAGTTCTCATCATTGCTTTTTGCCTGTTTGGTTTATTTTACGTGACTGTGAAATGCAAAATTCCAAGATTTTGACTTTTTGCCTGATTTTCCTCTCTCTCCCATCTCCTTTTCTCCTACACTTGCACCATCCATCCCCAGTGGTCAAAAGTACGAGGATCCACCATTTAGAACTTCATCTTTTAAAGACCAGAAACTCCTCTTCAGGAGAAGGAAGGACGTGTTTTACATGTGGCTTTATCTAAGATAAACAGTGAAGTTCCAAGTTCTCTAGTTTCTTTATTTAAAAATAAATAAATACCAGTGATTTATAGCAAGGGTAGCAATTTAGTGCATAAGGAATTTTTTTGGTCTATTCCTCTCCATCTCCATCTCTCTTAAAGTAACTAATTTTAACAGCTTAGTGCATAACCTTGTAGGCTTTTTTCTATGGTATTATAACCAGACACAAATGCATGCATGTATACACATGTATGTGTCTATGCCTATGTACATAAACACACATACACACATCATTTTTTAACATATTCTTATACACTGTTGCTTTGGGATATATTTACAAAGGTGTGATTGCTGGGTCAAAGGGTATGTATAATTTTAATTTAAATGAACACAGATGATTACTTTCCAGAAAGTTTACAGAACTTCACATTCTCACCAGTATATTTCTCCAAATCACTGCTATCTCAGAATTTTTTGGCACATGATACTGTGGTAGTTTCATGATTTTTATTCTTTTTTCTCTTTATAAGACTGAGCATCTTCCTCATTTGAGTCCTTAGGACCATCACTCAGAATCTGCTCTATGGCCCCATTTTACATGCCTTTCCTGCCTTTCCTGTGTTTTTTCGGAGGTTGCCCCTTGTAATAATGAGGATGAAGATGCAGCTGATGTTTATTGAGTGTTGACTACCTGTGCTGAGTCTGCTATACACATACAATCCTGAACAGGTTCTTTACTGAAAGTTTTTCCTTTGATCTTCACAATAACCCTATGAGCTATCTAGTCTTATAAGTCGGCTTTTACAGATTAGGAAACAGGCTCAGAAAAAAGTTAGAGGATAGGTGTGGTGGCTCATGCCTCTAATCCCAGCACTTTGTGGGGCTGAGGTGGGAGGATCACTTAAGCCCAGGAGTTTGAGGCCAGCCTGGGAAACCTAGTGAGACCCCTCTCTGTAATAATAGCAATAAAATAAAATAAATTAGCTGAGTGTGATGGTGCACACCTGTAGTCTCAGCTACTTGTGAGGCTGAGGTGTGAGAATCACTGGAGCTTGGGAAGTCGAGTCTGCAATGAGCTGTGATGACATCACTGTACTCCATCTTGTCTCAAGAAAAAGGGTGGAGGGGAAGGTTAGAGTAATTTGCCTAAATGTGCAGAGGGAGTAAGAAGCAGAACAGGGATGAATCCAAGAGGTCTGGCAACTACAGCACAGACGGCACACAAGCACTGTGCACATTGCCTGCTAGATACATACCCAAGATGGGATTCATTAAAGTGAGGCCAGGTCTGGATGACAAGAGTCCAAGAACCTCCTGAAATGTTGTGCAGGATGCTGGGAGAGGTTTGATTTATTTTCTTCATTTTCCAATCTAGCAATTTAATCTTACACTTCAGTTTGAAATATTTTAAACATGCATTCCCAATATTTGTGTACTTATTTATAAATTATATACTTGCACTGAAGTATTGATATCTTATGTCCACCAGAAAGCATACATAAGCAGTTATAATTTTAAATGGTGTCTCAGTTTGAGCCATTGTAGCAAAAATACCATGGACTGGATGGTTTACACGACAAACATGTATTTCTCATTGTTCTGGAGGCTGGCAGTCCAAAATCAGGGTGCCAGCATTGTTAGGTTCTGGTGACGGTCCTCTTCCAGGCTGCAGGTTACTGACTTTCCATTGTATCCTCACATGACAAAAGGGGCCTTTAGTGGGTAACTGGGTCATGAGAGTGGAATCCTCATGAATAGGATCAATCTATCAAAGCAGTTATAAGCCTGCCTTGCCTTAAGGGCTGGGGAATTAGACTACACTTTTTTTTTTCTTTTTTTTTTTTAAGACAGAGTTTTGCTCTTCTTGCCCAGGCTGGAGTGCAGTGGCATGATCTCAGCTCACTGCAACCTCCGCCTCCCGGGTTCAAGTGATTCTCCTGCCTCAGCCTCTCAAGTAGCTGGGATTACAGGTGCCTGCCACCATGCCTGGCTACTTTTTGTATTTTTAGTAGAGACAGTTTCATCATGTTGGTCAGGCTGGTCTTGAACTCCTGACCTCAGGTGATCCGTCTGCCTCGGCCTCCCAAAGTGCTGGGATTACAGGCATGAGCCACTGCGCCCAGCCAGACTACAATTCTTGATGAGGGAATAGGATTCATGAGGATCCCACTCTCATGACCCGATTACCCACTAAAGGCCCCACCTCCTAATATTAGGTTGGTGCAAAAGTATTTGTGGTTTTGCCATTAAAACCAATTGGCTGTAGCTGAGACTGCAGTCATCTGAAGGATGTGCTAGTTGTGCCATCGGCATTACCATTAAAAGTAATGGCAAAAGCCGCAAGCACCAACCTATTATCACTTTGGGGATTAGAATTTCAATATGTGGATTTTGGGTGGACACAAACATTAGGTCTATTACAAATTGATAAAACTGAAATTACTTGTAGTCTAATTACTCTATTTGTGAATAGTACCAAAATATCATTGCTCTCACTAAATAAAATTAGTATTAGAAATGAACTGCATGCTTAGTTTTACATGTTTCATGACTTGCGATGGCCTTATAGTATTATTAAAAAATATCTTAAGCCATGGCCGGGCATGGTGGCTCACACCTGTAATCCCAGCACTTTGGGAGACCGAGGCGGGTGGATCACCTGAGGTTGGGAGTTCGAGAACAGCCTGGTCAACATGGTGAAACCCTGTCTCTACTAAAAATACAAAAAATTAGCCAGAGTTGGTAGTGGGTGCCTGTAATCTCAGCTACTTGGAAGCTGAGGCGTGAGAATTGCTTGAACCTGGGAGGAGGAGGTTGCAGTGAGCCAAGATGGTGCCATTGCACTTCAGCCTGGCAACAGAGTGAGACTCTGTCTCAAAAAAATAAAAAAAGAAAAGAAATAAAAATTATTAAGCCATAACATATATTTGGGAGGAGGTTTATTGTTTTAGTTATCTAGTAACACGTAATAAATGATCCCCAAATTTAATGATTTAAACTCACAAGTTTGTTTTGTTCATGATTTCTGGGTCAGGAATTAGGAAAGGGCTCAGCTGACTGGTTCTCACTTGCAGGTCCTTGTGTAGTACAGTCTGATACTGGATGAAGCTGAGGCTACAGTCATTTGAAGGATGTCCAAGTTGTGCCATTGCCATGACTGGCAGCTTTGGGACCTTAACTGGGGCTGTTGGTCAGAGTGTTCATGTGCCCCTTTCACCACGATGGTCTCAGTGTAGCTGGACTTCTTAAATAGCAGATGTTGCTCCCTCCAGAATAAGCATCTCAGGAGAAATCAGAGAGGAAAGCTGTGTGGCTTTTCCTGACAGCCTTGGAAGTCACGTAGCATTCCCTCTGCCATAATATATCCATCAAAGCTGTCATAAGCCTGCCTTGGCTCAAGGGCTGGGAATTAGACTATACTTCTCCTTCTTCTTCTTCTTCTTCTTCTTTTTTTTTTTTTTTTTTTTTTTTTTGATGGAGTCTCACTCTGTCGCCAGGCTGGAGTGCAGTGATGCGATCTTGGCTCACTGCAACCTCTGACTCCCAGGTTCAAGAAATTCTCCTGCCTCGGCCTCTCAAGTAGCTGGAATTACAGGCGCCTGCCACCACGCCCAGCTAATTTTTGTATGTTTAGTAGAGATGGGGTTTCACTGTGTTGGCCTGGTGATCTGCCCACCTCAGCCTCCCAAAGTGCTGGGATTACAGGCATGAGCCACCGCGCCAGGCCTAGACTATACTTCTTGATGAGGGAATAGCAAGATCATGTTGTAAGCCAGCCTATGGAAGGAGAGAGATGATTGAGGCTATCTCTGAAAAATGTAAGCTTCATCATTACAGATTATTTATTAATAGATATTTATGCAGTGCCTCCTTTGTGCCAAGCTAAGAATATGAGTAAAAAGCTTGAAAAAACACAAGATCCCTGATGTTCTGGAACCTATATTCTAGTACAGAAAATATCGGATCATGGTTTTAAATGTAAATCTATATGTTACATAATCTACTTGATAACTTCCTTTTTTATTTGTTTGTTTTGACACATCCGAGTTGCTCATCGTCTTTTTTTTTTACATCACAATATAACTGATAAAAATCTCCTATTAGTGGTGGGAGAAGTTACAGCCATTTTCTCCTTGAATGCAGATGCTTGCATTGTTATTATTTCCTTCAATTCAGATTACTTTGTAGGAATCTTTAAACCACTAGTCCTTTTTGTGAGAGCTGCTGTAGTTAAGAGGAGATAATGCAGTCTGTGAATCCACACTATCAGGCATGTGTAAATTGCAAGAAACCTCAATAGGTTATAGGCTAGAGGCAGTAAGAACGCCATTGACATCTGCAGAGACAATCTGATTTCCTCTCTTCCTATGTGAATACCCTTTATTTCTTTCTCATTTTTTAAAAATTTATTTATTTATTTATTTATTATTATTATACTTTAAATTCTAGGGTACATGTGCATAACGTGCAGATTTGTTACATATGTATACTTGTGCCATGTTGGTGTGCTGCACCCATCAACTCTCTTGTCTGATTGCCCTGGCCAGAACTTCCAATACTATGTTAAATTGGAGTGGAGAGAGAGGGCATCCTTGTCTTGTGCTGGTTTTCAAAGGGAATGCTTCCAGCTTTTGCCCATTCAGTATGATATTGGCTGTGGGTTTGTCAAAAATAACTCCCATTATTTTGAGATATGTTCTATCAATAGTGAGCGTTTTTAGCATGAAGGGGTGTTAAATTTTATTGAAGGGCGTCTCTGCATCTATTGAGATAATCATGTGGTTTCTGTCATTGGTTCTGTTTGGATTACGTTTATTGATTTGCATTCTACTGTAAAGACACATGCACACGTACGTTTATTGCAGCACTATTCACAATAGCAAAGACTTGGAACCAAACCAAATGCCCATCTATGATAGACTGGATAAAGAAAATGTGGCGCATATACACCATGGAATACTATGCAGCCATAAAAAGGATGAGTTCATGTCCTTTGCAGGGATGTGGATGAAACTGGAAACCATCATTCTCAGCAAACTAACACAAGAACAGAAAACCAAACACTGCACATTCTCACTCATAAGTGGGAGCTGAACAATGAGAACACATGAACACAGGAGGGTAACATCACACACCAGGGCCTGTTGGGGGGAGCAGTGGGGGGCTAGGGGAGCATAGCGTTAGGAGAAATACCTAATGTAGATGACGGGTTGATGGGTGCAGCAAACCACCATGGCACGTGTACACCTATGTAACAAACCTGCGTGTTCTGCACACGTATCCCAGAACTAAAAGTATAATTTAAAAAAAAAAAAAAAGAATGCCATTGTGTCCCCCATCCCCAGTTCCTCTGAGTTGTGGAATTCCCACCTTCTCTCAGAATTTCTGCAATACCATATGTAACCGACGCAGAGGGAGTGAGGCAAGTGTCAAGCTGCTTATTAAAATATAACACACTTTAATTTCTTTTTTATTTTTAGTTTGAAGTAAGTATAAATAGAAGGTCTAATGGCTTTTTTTGCTTATTTTCCACTTTGGAGGACACTGCTCTAGAAAAGATCAGAAAACACTCCTCACCAGTTAAAGAGGGTGATGCTTCTGGAAAGGACACAGTCCCCAATAATGAAACAACCCCTACTCCTTGCCTCCGTGAGTGCCTTCTCTTGAGTGATGATGCAAAAGGAGCTGAAATGAGTTGCAACTTGCAGGAAGTAGCCTGACATACAACGTTGTTTAAATTAAAGTGAATGCAAAAGATAAGCTTGTTATAGCGTAAATAGATAGGCGAGGAGAACTTTCTCTGTTTCCAATTGCTTGTCTGCTTTGGTTGGAGACCATATGCTTTGAAGAATCTTACAAATGTTCCTGTTCATATACATATTAGAGTATCTCAGGCTTTTCTCTCTGGAAGCCTTTGTGCCCTTGTCTGAAGGATCTATAAAAGCAATAAGCCATCTTGTAAATGCAGCTGGAATATGGGATGCTCTTGTTCCTTTCTTGCCAGCGGCCACTGGCATTTATTCCAGAGTTGATGCATCAGTGACCAGGGTTATTGCTCCCAGAATCCATGTTAAACCACACAAGCAATGGAAATTTTCTCAGCTGTGCTGTGAACTCAGTCTAGGCTTATTTCACTCAAATATGAATAGCCATAAAGATATTAACAGCAATGCTAATATTAATTCTAATAGCTAACAGTACCCAGTGCCTACTCCTTGCCAGGTGCTGTGCTAGGAAGCCACATGGATTTAATTGTTACTCCTCACAGCAACCTTATGAGAAATATACTGTCACTTATTGGACGTCAGAGCAGGAAACTTCTCCAAGGTTTGGAGGAATTAAACAACTTGAACAATAGAGACGGAGCCCAAGGAGTATCCCCATAGTCTGACTCCAGGTTTGCAAGGTTAATTAATGACTTTCTATCTCTCTAATACATATATCTATATGTTATATAGATATTTATATTGTATATAATAAAATAGGCATTTATATTATATGTAATATAAAACTTATATATAAGTTTTGACAAATAAATTTTAACCACTATGGAAAACTTGCAACTCAAGTTTCTCCAGGTTTGGCTGTGTCCCCACCCAAATCTCATCTTGAATTGTAGCTCCCATAATCCCCATCTGTAGTGGGAGGGACCCAGTGGGGAGTAATTGAATCATGGGGGTGGGTTTTTCCCATGCTGTTCTAGTGATGTTGAATAAGCCTCATGAGATCTATGGTTTTATAAAGGGCAGTTCCCCTGCACACGCTGTCTTTCCTGCCACCATGTAAGATGTGACTTTGCACCTTCTTCACCTTCTGCCATGATTGTGAGGCCTCCCCAGCCGTGTGAGACTGTCAGTCCATTAAACCTCTTTTTCTTTATAAATTACCCAGTCTCAGGTATGTCCTTATAGCAGCATGAGAATGGACTAATACAACACATAAGAATATATTATATATAATATATACATATAAAATTTTTTATATATTATATAAATATTATTATATAGTATAATATAAATGTCATATAATATGTAATATGTATTATTATAATTACATATCACTATAATATGTTATATATATATAATTTATTAGAAGGTCATTTGGGTCAGCTCCACACTGCTTTGTGACCATCTCACATCAATGCCTCATGCGACCATTGCCAGGTGTTGGAGGCAGAATTCTAAGATGACTTTCACTGACCCTCACCCTTGTGTAATCCCCTTCCCTTAAGTGTGGGAGGAACCTGTGACTATGATGAGATATCAGGCCCATGGAAAAAGAGATTTTGCCATTGTAATCATGATGCATAATTAGTTGACATTAGGATAAGGGGATTATTCTGGGTGGACCTGGCCTAATCAGGTGAGCCCTTGCAGGAGATCATGCTCTTCCTGTAGAGAGAGTCAAAGAATGAGTGGGGTTTGGCATGAGGGAGATTCTCCAATGCTGGCTGTAAAGATGGATGGGGTCACATGGCAAGGAGTGTGGGTGGCCTCTGTGAGTTGTGAGCCAGCAAGAAAATGGGGACTTCAGTCCTACAACTGTAAGGAACTGAATTCTGTTGATAACTTCTATGAGCTTGGAAATGGATCCTTCCCCAGACCCTCCAGATATGAATGCTGCTTAACTGACACCTTGATTTCAGTCTTGTTAGATCCTGAGAAGGGAACCCAGGCATGCTATGCTTGGGCTTCTGATCAACTGAACTGAGAGCTCATGAATGGGAAGAGCTCATTATGTTAGGATGCTAAATTGGTGGTAATTTGTTACATGGCAATAGAAAAATAATATACCATGCATTTCCATGTACTTTTTCTGCACTATAGACTCATTTAGGTGCCATGGATGTCATTTCTTTTTTCTTTTCTTTTCTTTTTTCCTTTCCTTTCCTTTCCTTTCCTTTCCTTTCCTCTCTCACTCTTTCTTTCTTTCTTTCTTTCTTTCTTTCTTTCTTTCTTTCTTTCTTTCTTTCTTTCTTTCTTTCTTTCTTTTCTTTTCTTTTTCTCTCTCTCTCTCTCTTTTCTTTTCTTTGGTTTCCTTCTTCTTTCTTCTTTTTGTTCTCATCTCCTTTGCATTGTGCTTACACATAGCAGATGCTGTAAATGTGAGCTAGAGAGGCTGTGTGTCCAGTAAGGAGGACAGACTCTGGAGCCAGACTGCCTGGATTTAATCCTGGCACTGTGTCTTACCAGCTGTGGGACCCTGGGCAAATTTCTTAACTGCCATGTGTAAAATAGGAATGAGATAATCATGCTTGCTCATAAGGCTGGGGTGAGGATGAGATGACCTTTGTGTGTAAAGTGCCTAGTACATAGTAAGAACTCAATAACATGTTAGTTATTATTACTGTGTGTTTCATAAATTAGCAAATAAATCTTAACTACTATGGGGAAAAAGCCTATAAAAAAATCCCCAAATGTCTCTACCTGCTTAAGATAAGTTTAAGGATTTTTAAAAGCGTTTCTGGACTACTTGCTATTAAATTACTAAGGTATCTGTACTACAGGGATGTCCTCTGGCACCATGGAGAATTGGGGCCCGATCCTAAATCGTCCCATTCCGTATGATTTCTATTTGAATTCCTTTGGGGAGAGAATCTGTATCTTTGAATGAAACTTTCAAAAGTTCCTGTTCACATATTAGAATATCAGTATCTGCAGGAAACATTGATTTCTTCTTTGCTGTTGTTAGATGTTCCCTTCTGGGCATGACCATGTACCGTGTTTAGCAACAGTTGCTTCTAGTTTCCCCACATGTACTGTGGGCTGAAAAACCCACAGCGATCAACCAAGTATATATGTCATGGTCTATTTGCCCCAGCAGGGCCACTTGCCACCCTGTCCTACCCTGCTCTCTGGCTGCAAAACTGAACTTTAGGGGCTGCATCAACTGGCTCCCTAGCTCACTGCCTTTCAGCTGGGCAAGCTGGCAAGAAATAAGAGGGAAGAGAGGATGCTGGGATATATGTTTTCTAGACTCACTTTTTCTGGGGTTGCCTTGGCTGGTCGTTTCCTCCATGGTCATCATTCCTCTTCAGGTAGCCTTTTTTTCACAGAGCTCTTCCTTGTTCCTCATTCTGGGAACAACACCCTCCTCTTTCCCTTCAGACCTCAGGATGGTAACAGCTCCTTCGAATTTTATACACCAAACCCCTCTGTAAATAGTGCCTTTACTGAACTGCCTTTGAATTATCCCAGTCTAAATGAGCCATGTGATTTCTGATAGGCCCTTCACTGTTACACCGAGATCGTTAGATTTTTAAGAAGAGTTCAGAGTCCATAGGTTCTGACTGTAGCTCTTTCATTAGCAGTGCTTGAGTTTGACCACATCTATATGGGCTGTTCAAAGGACCATTTCTCTTGCTTTTCACTGGGTTTTCAGGTATATTCTAGATGATGGAAGTTGGCAGAGAAATGACCTGTGTATAAATGAGATATTTCAGGATGTTTTGCCATCAGGACATCCCACTCCACTGCATCTTATTTTGAAGCAAGCTCAGGTCTGAATCCATTGAAACAGGAGCTGACAAACTGAAGATGTGACTCTTCAGGCAAGACAATTTTTAAAGGTTGTTTGTACATGTCTTTAGATAAACCGAATTGTCTCTTGAATTCCATTTCCTGCAGATTATTTTGGGAAATTCTCGAAATGGATAGTGCATTCAGTTCTGATATGGAACACTTCTATTTTGCATATTGACATGCATTTTAACAAGAAAAAGGTCAGTGATGGGAACAGCACTGCTTGTTGGTATGACAGTCGACATTTACCTGAGCCTTTTTGATACACTGCAGTTTAAGATAATTTAGTAGGATAATTGTCATGATTGATTTTTATTTTCTTTCTGGACCCACAGTTCACCCTGTTACTCTTGGGCTGGGTAACTTTCAGAAGCTTAAATTTCCTTTTGGTGGAAATTCATTTATTAAGTTCTGGGTGGATGACAAACTTTGATTAAAATCATGAACTCTTTTATGATCCGTTGGTGAAAGCTGGTGAACCCAACTGCTGTTGACTTATTCTTTGACCAACATCTGTTCACAGCATGACATGAGAATGGCAGAAAATGAATGGTTGGGATTTTTCTGTGCATAATATTCTTTCTTATAAATCACACATCTTCTGAGGACTCTGGTGGGAACCTGGGGAGAAAGGTGGCATTCAAACACATTGTCATCACAGTCATAACAGTCATGTAGCTTTACATAGTAATTCTTTGTCCACCAATGGTAAGATCATACTTTTGGGAAAGAAGGAGAAAAGACAAGTTATATTTAGAATAGTTTACAACTTTCACTGATGAGACAAAAGGGAGGCACTTGAGGAGAAATGCGTGACACTTAGATCAAAAGAAAGGAAGAGATGCCCAGAGAGGGCCAGAAAAATATCAGATAAAAGAAAATCCCAGTTCAATTTGAGAAACATTTATTGACCAACTGCTATGTGCCAAATACTCTGTCTGGTGTTATTTCTCACAGGATCAAACAAGATGGATGTCACTTTTGACATTAGCCTGCTTGCATCTCCCAGGAGAAAGGGGACAAAAAACTGTCTGTGTTAAGTATTTGCTGATTTTCCAGCCATATAGCCATTCCTCTCTCTGATTTTCCTCGGTATAATTCTTCCTTGTTCCCAGGCTTTGAGTTACAGAGAGGGCTGACCCTATGTCTATTCCCAACCCCAGGTGTGGACATGGGACCAGGCTGAGCCAATTAGCACAGCAATAGGTTCAGCAAGCCACCTGACCCCAAGTATTGCTATAATATTCAATCCTACACTTGGCAAAAACCAGGAGAAAAGTTCTTATCTGCTGTACTTGCACTTGATAGGGACTCTAAGTGTAAGAGTATGTAAACCCACAATTTCTGGGAGTTACCACGTGGAGAAATCTTACTGAACATGAAGCTGAGCACAGTGCAAAGTGGAATTTAGAGACTGGCAGATATCAAGCCCTTTGATTGGTATTTGAGTTCCTGGATCCAGCTATGCCTGAAGCTACATTTACCTCCTCGGTATGTCCAATACGTTCTCCTCTTTAACTTAAACCTATTTGTTTGACTTTTTCTCATATCCTTTTCAAAGGCCAACATATTTAATTATTATTATGCTAGTTGTTATGGGTTGAATTTTGTCCCCCAAAAAGATATGCTGAAGTCCTAACACCCAATAACTTAGAATGTAAATTTATTTGGAAGTAGGATAGTTGTAGATGTAATTAGTGAAGATGAGGTAACTAATTAAGGTAGGCCCTTAATGCCACATGACTGGTGTTCTTATAAGAAGAAAGACCCAGGGATAAGATGACCACGTGAAGTAGAGGCAGAGACTGAAGTTATGTTGCCACAAGCCGAGGAACCCCTGGAGCTACCAAAAGCTACAAGACGTGAGGAAGGATCCTCCCCTAGAGCCTTCAGAGGAGGCATTACCTGGATGGCAACTCAATTTGGGGCTTTTAGCCTCCAGAGCTGAGGCAATGTTTCTATTTGTTTTGTTTTGTTTTGTTTTGTTTGTTTGTTTGTTTAGAAGGAGTTTCGCTCTTGTTGCCCAGGCTGGAGTGCAATGGTGCGATCTTGGCTTACTGCAACTTCCACCTCCTGGGTTCAAGCGATTCTCCTGCCTCCTGAGTAGCTGGGATTACAGGCACCTGCTACCATGCCTGGCTACTTTTTGTATTTTTAGTAGAGACGGGGTTTCACCATGTTGGCCAGGCTGGTCTTGAACTCCCGACCTCAGGTGATCCACCCGCCTGGGCCTCCTAAAGGGTTGGGATTACACGCATGAGTCACTGCGCCCAGCTGTTTCTGTGCTTTTAAGCCACCCAGTTTGTGGTCCTTTGCAATAGTAGCCCTAAGAAATTAACACATCAGGGCCGGACACGGTGGCTCATGCCTGTAATCCCAGCACTTTGAGAGGCCGAGGCGGGTGGATCACGAGGTCAGAAGATTGAGGCCATCCTGGCTAACACGGTGAAATCCCATCTCTACTAAAAATACAAAAAATTAGCCAGGCGTGGTGGCTGGCACCTGTAGTCCCAGCTACTCAGGAGGCTGAGGCAGGAGAATGGCGTGAACCTGGGAGGCGGAGCTTGCAGTGAGCATAGATGGCGCCACTGCACTCCAGTCTGGGCAACAGAGCGAGACTCTGTCTCAAAAAAAAAAAAAAAAAAAAAAAAAAGAAAAAAAAGAAAGAAATTAACACATCAGCAGGGCATGGTGGCTCATGCCTATAATCCCAGCACTTTGGGAGGCTGAGGCAGGCAGATTATGAGGTCAGGAGTTCAAGACCAGTCTGGCCAACATAGTGAAACCCTGTCTCTACTAAAAATACAAAAAATTAGCTGGGTGTGGTGCTGTGTGCCTGTAATCCCAGCTACTCGGGAGGCAGAGGTTGCAGTGAGCCGAGATCGTGCCATTGCACTCCAGCCCGGGCGACGGTGCGAGACTCTGTCTGAAACAAAAACAACAAAAACAAAAACAAAAAAACCCACACATCAATAAAAATGAAAAGTGATCTGCCATGATGAGGGTATTATGGGAGTTTAGGCAAGAACATGACACAACCTGATGGGAAGATGAAAAAGATTTCAGAAAAAGTTTTCGAAAGGAAAACGGCTCTTGCACGGGTACTTGGACGACGTATAAACATTGAACGGGTGAAAAGGGAGAGAGGAGTGTCTTGAGCAAAGGTGCTTGTGGATATGGAAATGTGTTTGGTGACCTGCGAGGAGGGGGCTGTTGCTCCAGCACGAATGGCTGTGGAGGTTCCCCAAGGTATGACACAGGATGGGCGAGTGTGGGTGGAGTCATGAGGCACTTTACCCTTCACCCATGGAATTTACCTTTGAACAGGAGGGCAATGGGGCCCTGTCATAGGACAATGGGGCTGTTTCCACCCGGAGTCCTAGCAGCCGTTCATGGTGGGCATTTTAAAACAAATTTGGAATTTTTGGGTCTAAGAATTTGGACACCCTATCATACAGTGGAGTTTCTCGATCTTGGCAGTATTGACATTTGAGGCTAGGGGTAATCATCTGTTGTCGAGGGCTGTTCTGGGCATTATGGGGTGTTTAGCAGCATCGCTGGCTTCTACCCACTAGACGTCAGTCACCCTCTCATCTCAGTGTGACAACCAAAAATGTCTCCAGACATTGGCAAATGTCCCCTGGGAGCCACAGTTACCTCCAGTGGAGAACCTCTATACTAGATATGAAAGAGATTAGACTCATTCCGCAACCAACAGTTACTGCAAGCCCGTTGGGCACCAGGCACTGTTTTAGGCACTGAGAATAATAAGTGAGCATGAAAGACAAGGCCCTGTCTTCAAAGGACTCAGATTTTCCAGCAGGAATGGCTTCATGTCACATTTCCACAGTCTATGGCTGGGCCAGCTGCGTCCCAGATGGCTGTGCAAGCTCTGTGGGAGAGAATAGCCAGAAGACAGAGGTTTCTGCAATCATGACACCTATATTGCTGTTGAAGATTGTAGTATTGACTGCTAGGGGCTTCCATATATTTATTTCCACCTCTTCCTTAGTAGCAAACCTTCATTTTGAACTGGACACAACCCCTGGCATAAAAGTCTGCGTTTCTTTGCCTCTCTTGCATCTCTTTGGAACATACACATTATGACTAAATGTAGCTAAAGAGACATAAGAGACAGTGCTATGAGGACTTCAGAGAAGGCTCCTTAAAGCAGGTGAAGATAATGACAGTTTCCACTCCTTTCTTTTTCTGCTGCCTGGAATGTGTATTTGATGCCTGGAGCTCTAGCTGCCACCCTGGAGAATTCGGTGCATGGTAGACAGAATAATGGTCTCCCAAAGACATGCGTGTCCTGATTCTCAAAACCTGTGAGTACCTCACCTTAGATGGCAAAAGGAACATTACAGATGTGATTAAGTCAAGAATCTTGAGAGGGGTGATTATCCAGTTGGGCCCACTGTCATCAGAAGGGTTCTTAGATGAAGGAAGCAAGTGGGTCAAAGACTTTGGAAGCAGAGGTTGGAGTGATGCACCTTGAAGATGGAGGGACAGGCCATGAGTCAAGGAATGTGGGCAGCCCATAGGAGCTGGAAAAGGCGAGGAATTGATTTTTTCCTCGAGCCCTGAGAAGGACCATAGTCTTGCTAGACATCTTTTTCTTAGCACTGTAAGACTCATTTTGGATCATGACTTTCAGAATGGTACAATACTAAATGTATGTTGCTTTAAGCCACTAAATTCATGATCATTTGTTACAACAGCAAAGGGAAATGAGTGCAAAGTGATCTTGAGAAGGGACTCTTGTGCTGGGTTGGGGAAGTGGAAAGACAAGGATGTATGTTCCCTGATGACACCACTGGGTGACCATGTTGGCCTTAGATTTGTTACTTTTGGACTTCTTTTATGCATGAAAGAAATACACTTCTATCTTATTTAAAACAGTCTTATATCTGGTTTACTGTTGTGTGCCACCAGTCTGTGTTTCCATAGCTTTTGAAGTTGTCTATTTGACATCCATTAATCACAAGGCCAAATTAATGACCAAAGTTGTTTCCATTTATTCTGTGTTCCATATTTCATACTCTGAGCCCTCTCCTGTAGCTTACTCTCACACACCAGCCCAATGTCTCCTACCCTAAATCAACCTGGGGCCAGGTACCAGTCAACTAGGAACAGCTTTAAGTCTCAGAGCCCACTAGAATTATTTAAACTAGACAGTTCTAAGCTGTTCACCTGTCCTGCCTCAACTTTCCTGCAGAAAACCTGATGAAGGCTGTGCTGGGTGCCTTCCTTCAGATAAAGTTGTGGTCAGGGATCTTTTTATGTGGGTGACCTTTAAGTTGAAACCTCAGTGATGGAGAGAAGCCATTAGGAATAAGGATGTGGCCAGTTCAAGTGCTTCTAGGCAGGAGGAATAGCTGGGCAAAGGTGTTGAGGTGGGTGGGAGCTTTGTAAATTAGAAGGCCAGGTGGTTGGAACATCAGGAGAGATGGAGAAAGATGAGGTCATATGGTGACAGATCAAGTTAAGGAATTTGGCCTTTCTTCCAGGTGCTGTGGGAAGCCACTGGAGGGTTTTAAGCGGAAGACATTGGCTCCAATGTGCATTTTAAAGAGATCACTCTAATATTGCTATCTTGAGCATGGGAAAAGCTGACCCACCATATGGCATGGTCCAATTCTGTCATGCCAACTTTCATTAGTCCCTCCTGGGGCCTTAAAAATTATATTATAGCTGACTCCTAACGCTCATGTGAATTATGATCCCGGACACCAAAGCGAGGCCGCTTTTCTTTGTGCATGTGGTTTCTACATCAGATACGGTCTTTCTATGAGGCAGATAAATATAAGTGCTTGAAAGTATTTTATGGATCAATGAAATATTAATGGACCTGGAGGTGCTTTAAGTTTATTTATAAAGCTGGGTCATCTATAGGTCAAATACCATTATAGCAAATGCAATTGTAATGAATATCTTTGATAAATTTGGTTTTTAAGCCTCAACCCATGTCCTGCTTATTTCAAAATTATGAGCTGTAGGCCTGCAATTTCTTACATGCAATTCTGAAATCCAAAAAAAAAAAAAAAACCCACCTGAAGACCAAAGCTGGTTATTTTAAATTTGTTTTATGATTCATCTGATGGCCAAAATTGAACTAAGGGATATGGGATATCCCCACACAGCAAGATGAATAAAGACTATATATATGTATGTGTGTATATATATACACACATATATAGTGACTTTTGAGGCTAGGTTGCACTGCAGAAATATTTGATTTGATTATAGGGATCTGCCTCAGTTTCCTTTGAGATTATGATTTAATATTTCTGAACCTATTAACCTAAAATCTAAGTAAAACTTGAATTTTGAAATATATTTGCCCTGAAAATTCCAGATGGGGGATTATAGACCTCCACAACTGTACGTGATCGTTTCTTCAGAATCTGCAAAACAGGCATTTGAAACATAATTGATCATATTAGAAGGTAGGTGGAGCCGTTTAAAAGACTGTAAAAAAATTACAAAAATTGTAGTAAGTGTACATTTGTCTGTTCCATTAATTTAACAAAACATTTTGTTTGTGGGTGGGGATGGGGAATCCTGTCAACTCTGTGAGGTCAAGGATAAGGACGATTTTATCACCATATCCCTAATACACGACAGAGCCTGAAGCACTAGCTACTCAATAAACATGTGCAGAATGGAATGATTAACTCGGCTGAGGAACCTGGGGATCAGATGATGCATGACTCGTCCCAGTGCTGGGGTTGGTGGACTGGAACTCAGGTCTTCTGACCCCCCCTTTTTTCTTTTTTCTCCTTATGCTGTCATTGCTGTGCTAAAATGGAAGAAACCATTGAAGGCCTGTCTGCAGTAATCAAAAACATGGGAACACAAAGGAGGAAGAGGAAGGCAAGTGGCCTTTGTTGCCATCAGACAAAGCTAACCAGTCTGTATGAATAGCCAAGGGCCCTGTTTCTACATAAAAGAAAACTCTCTAATGAGTTCTAATCCAAGAGCATCGCTGGCAGTGAGAGATTGTAAAAGCGAAATATTCACTTTGAAAAATGAAACCTATTAAATTCAGGGCATTGTAATTTCCCATTGTGAGACTGTGGTACCAGCGATTAAATTCTATTGTGTGTCTACAGTCCTTGTTACCAACGATGTTTAGTATTATTAACTGAGATTCTAAGAATATCAGCTCTCCATAGCTGGAGTGCTGTTCAGTTCCTCATGTGAAACAATTTGCATATATCTCAGATTCACCCTTGATATGCCTCTTTCCCTCCTTATTCCCTGTGTGCCATTTAGAAGCCAGTCCTGTAGACTCCATCTCCAAAAATATTCTGTGTATGTTCATTTCTCTGCCCACATGGTTCACATCTGGGCAACTCTGGCAGCTTCTATTCTTTAAAAAATATAACTTCAACCTTTATTTTAGACTCATGTGCAGGGGTACACGTGCAGTTTTGTTGCATGGGTTTGTTACATGGTTGTGGATATTCACATCAACTTTACTAGATAGTGCTAAGCTGATCTCCAAAGTAATTCTACCAATTTACACTGCTCCTGGCAGTATATCATAATTTTCCTGTGTTACATAAGAATTTTCCTCTGTTACATCCTTGCCTATTGATAGTATTTAGACTTTTAAAAATTATTGCTCATGTGTAGGATATAAAATGGTTTTTCATTTCAATTTTACATCTCTCCAATTACAATAAAATTAAGCCATCTTTTAAAATAATTTCAAATTTAATTTTAGATTCAGGGGGTACATGGACTGGTTTTTACGTGGGTATATTGCATGACGCTGAGGTTTGGGGTACCATTGATTCCATCACCCAGATACTGAGCATAGTACGTGATTTTTAATTTTTCAGCTTTTGCCCCCATCTCTCCATCACACCTCTAGTAGTTCCTGGTGTCTATTGTTGCCATCATCATGTTCATAAGTACCCAGGGTTTAGTTCCCACTTATAAGTAAGAACATGCAATATTTGTTTTTCTGTCCCTGCATTAATTCATGTAGGATAATGGCCTCCAGTTGCTTCCATGTTGCTGCAAAAAAATGATTTTGTTCTTTTTTATGGCTGCATAGTATGGTCTGTATGTACCACCTTTTCTTTATTCAATCCACCATTGATGGCCACCTGGGTTGATTCTATGTCTTTGTTTTTGTGAATAGTGCTGTGATAAACATCTGACTTTTGGGTAGAATGATTTACTTTTTAAAAAAATATATAGACCCTAGCAGCTTCTGAACCGATCTATTTTCTATCTGTCCTCTATATGGCAGGCAAACTGCTTTCTAAAAAGATGGAAATTGTCCTAAGTTGTGTTCCCCAGAAGCAGATCTTGAAAGAAGGATCTGTGTGGAAGTAATTTATTAGGAAGTATCTACTGAAAATACCAGAATGGAAATGAGGAAATAAAGCCAGGAGAAGAAGGAGGCCAAGCGAGTATACAGTATCTACAAGTTCTAGGGAAGGTAACTTGGGTTCTAGCCCTCTATCCCACGGGGAACTTCCGAGTGTAAGCCATCATCAAATTGTCCCAATTAGGAGTAAGGGATATTTATATTTCTTGCACCTGCCGGTCATTTGTAAGGGCTGCAGCCAGAGGTCATCAATTTCCACATAACCCAGGCTCTGAGTGTGCGGGAAGAAGACTATTCTCATAATAGCCCCAGGAAATAAACACAATGATCACTTTCATTCCTTTCATTCGACTGACAAGGAAATCACATTTTTGCAGCAACAGAGATGAAGGAGTGGTAGAGACAGAATGTGACCCCCGGATGTTTTAGAATCTCTCTTCTTAACCATGGCTTCAGATTATGCTACAGTTATCTCACAATCACTAAGGGTGGGCAGCCACAGAAATGCCAGAGAACATATACGAAATGACTGGCTTATGATCTTCTAAAGTGTCGGGTTATGAAAGTCAAGGGAAGACCAAGGTAGTGTTCCAGATTGAAGAGGATAGAAGCAACAGTTGATTTTGAACTTGCTCCTTTGACTACGAAGGACAATTCTAGGACAATCAGAGAAACATGAGTGGGACAATAGGAATATATTCTGTGATTCATGTTAGTCTGATTTTGATGGTTGCTTGTGTAAAAGAATGTCCTTATCTATAGAAAATACACACTAAGGTGTTCGGACATCAGGTTAGCAACTTACTCTTACAGTGCGGGGGAAAAATGTTTATTTTTCTATACTTGAAACTTTTCTGCAATTTTAAGATGACTTCGAATTTAAAAAAATATTTAAAAATCCTCAAGCAACACTTATGGAAATATAATTATCTTAATTATAACTCTTAGCTTTGAGTTTCAAAATAGAGATGTAGTAAGAAGATAGTTTTATAAGCCTTGTACGAGTTTTATAAGCCAGTACAAGAAAGTACTATTATTCTGAGTATTCTCCAAACTGGGTTTTTACATCCCACATCAAGGCTGGGTAGGCGGACCACAGAAGGAAACTTAGAGTGGCGAAGGTGAGGTTATGTATTAAAATATATTTCTGATCACATAAAAAGGGAAAAGTTTTTTTATATACTGAAAAAGAGTATGTTGATAAATAGCTTTTTTTTTTCTTTTTTATTATACTTTAAGTTCTAGGGTACCTGTGCACAAGGTGCAGGAGAAGTTTTTAGAGGCCAGAAGGAGGAGCCCAGAAATGTAGTGAGGAGAGAGGAGGCAGGAAATCCTCAGAGGAGTATCCTGGTGATTCTAGGTTTCAGGTCATCTTGAATTTAACTCTGGAACACAATTTTTAGTCTGAAGACTGAGGCAAATGGCCTCATAGAGAAGCATCATGTTAGTTACAAGGACACCTCTTACATAGTTTCAAATAAGAGAGTGATGGCCAGGCGCGGTGGCTCACGCCTGTAATCCCAGCACTTTGGGAGGCTGAGGTGGGTGGATCATGAGGTCAGGACATCGAGACCATCCTGGCTAACACAGTGAAACTCCGTCTCTACTGAAAACACAAAAAATTAGCCGGGTGTGGTGACTCGTGCCTGTAGTCCCAGCTACTCGGGAGGCTGAGGTAGGAAAAAGGAGAGTAACATTGGCTGGCCTGGGCGGCATCACAGGACCACACATACCCCGACATGGTGTGGAAAGGAGTAGCCATTTGTACTCATGGGGATATGGAAATGTTGTATGAACTCTTTGCCTGGAAGAAGACTGGGTTCAGGTAGAGGAAGTTTAGGACTTGGGCTTCATGCCCAGAAGCAATGGTGAGATCCAGGTTCATTAACACCAGAGGCCAACACAGAGCCCAAAGGACTGGTGGGTCTCAATTGTATCTTGGTGAACACCAATCTTGAATACCCATTGAGCAAGGAGGCCACACTTTGTAACAGTCATTGCAGTAAGTGTGGAGGGCAATGCCGGAAGACCATGAACAGAAGGAACCGTCATGAAAGGGGAGCTCACAGGCCAGAAGTACCTTCCTGGCACCATGAGGAATCGACCTTTCCCTGATACCCAGGTGCATTATGGGAAGTAGACAAGAACCCTGAAATTAGGGAGAAACTCTGAAAGGTTGAAAAATTACTCCAAGGAAAATTTAGCAAGATGAGTACTAATGCCCTTAATGGATAAATGAAGAGATTTTGGCTGTCTGTGTGAATCAAGCTTGAGAACAAAGGGATTTATGCTAGAGAAAATGATTCAGCTCTCCCCCTCCCTTTTCTTTTATACACTGCAGTCAGAATTATAAATGTTAACCTTTTTTTAAAATGAATTATTGATATGTGTTATAACATGGGTGATACCTGAAAACATTGTGCTAAGTGAAAAAAGTCACAAAAGACCCCGTATTTTATTATTTCATTTATTTGTTTGTTATTAATTTTTTTATTTCCATAGGTTACTGGGGAACATGTGGTGTTTGGTTATATGAGTAAGTCCTTTAGTGGTGATTTGTGAGATTTTGGTGCACCCATCACCTGAGCAGTATATGCTGCACTCAATTTGTGGTCTTTTATCCCTCACCTCCTTCCCACCCTTTCCCCCTGAGTCTCCAAAGTCCATTGTGCTATTCTTATGCCTTTGCATCCTTATAGCTTAGCTCCTACTTATGAGTGAGAACGTACAATGTTCGGTTTTCCATTCCTGAGTTATTTCACTTAGAATAATAGTCTTCAATCTCATCCAGGTCTCTGCAAATGCCATTAATTAATTCCTTTTTATGGCTGAGTAGTATTCTATCATATATATATACACCACAGTTTCTTTATCCACTCATTGACTGATGGACATTTGGGCTGGTTCCACATTTTTGCAATTGTGAATTGTGCTGCTATAAACATGCATGTGCAAGTATCTTTTTCGTGTAATGACTTCTTTTCCTCTGGGTAGATACCCACTAGTGGGATTATTGGATCAAATGGTAGTTCTACTTTTCGTTCTTTAAGGAATCTCATATTAACTAGAAATGATGAAGATGATAAAAGTAACTAAGTGGCATGAGGGTGAGGTTAAGGACACCCTTTGATGACATGTTCAGAGAAGGTTCTTCCAGGAGAACTGAGACCTAGCCAAAGAGAAAAAACCAGTGACGAATAAAGTTGGGAGAAAAATGTGCCAGGAAGAAGAAACAGCCCAGGCAAAGGCCTTGAAATATTATTGAGTTTGGCATGTTCTGAGTCACGAAAGAACAGTGAGGCTGGAGCTCAGGAAGTTGGGAATGGAGTGACCAAGGATGAGGAAGGAGAGTGGACAAGGACAGGTTATATAGGGCCCGGTAGGTAATGATATGGAGGTCTGGGTTTTATACTAAGGGCAATGACACCATGAAAGAGTTTTAAGGACTTGATTTGTGTTTCTAAGTGATTGTAATGCCCTGTTCAATAGAAAATCGGAAGAAGGAGACCAAGAAAGAGGCTACTGCAGTGCATAACCAGAGATGGAGTTCAGTAAATGGATTCAGAATATAATTTGGAGTTAAAATTGCCACAACTTGCTGATGGATTGGCTATGAGAAAGAGGATTGACTATGAGAAGAGAAAGTAATGATAATTCCTAAGGTTTTAGTTTGAATAAATCAGTGGTTGGAGTTGGGGGTGATAGAGCCTTTGACTAAAATGGAAAGACTGGGACAGAAAAGTCTTGGGTGGAGTGGGGGTTGCTAACTCCTTTGCTAATGCATGGCTACTGTCTGATCTCTCAATACTAAAGAACCTGGATCTGCCAAACAGTAAGCTCTCCTTCAAACATCAAGGGTGATGACAATGCTTGCGATATAGTTGATATAAAACTATGTTCAAGTCCGTCTGTTTCCTGTATTAGGTTTTTACTTAGTTGATAATTTATTAATGACACTGTTTACATTTGCATTTGGATGCCTTGCTATAATTAAAATAACTCTTGAATTTATCAACTGAGCCCTAAATTAAAGACCCATGAAAGGCTCTACATGATGGAATAAATTTTCATATTCAGTTGTCTTAGATACGGACAACAATATAAGTTTTTCTGACACATGTAATGTTTGACATCAGTCAAAAAGAGTACAACAGAAATATTCCATGTTTAAAGCAGAGCTGGGGGAAAAGAAGGCTAAAACATTCCATATTGCATAAAAGAAAGAGTTAGATTGTCACCAAAGTGAAAGGAAATCAATGGGACGACTTTGGAGACCCATTTCAATCTGTTGTTGACATTGTTTTCTGGTAGTAATTTTCTCAAAATGTTAACAGTATTGAGTTTGCCTATTGATTCTATTATTTTTGACCTTGCATTAGTGTGGGCTAATCTTACATGCCATAAAAATGTTTTTTTCACAGCTGAAATTTTTGCATGACTCTGGAGGAAACCTCCAATCCGGTCAGACGCCCTGCTCAGGATTTCGATGAGTGTATAGGCAGCAATAATGAGCTATGTTGACTTCCAATACACTTTCATGTTGTTTACATTTTATTAAATGGTTTAAGCAGGGTCATCATATAAATGATCAACATATTGACTGAAACACTCAAGCCTTGAAGAATTGAAGGCTGCAGACAGCCAACCAGATTGGTCAGCTTGAATTGGAGTCAATATCATAAATATATATTTGGCTACAGAGTCAAAGCCAACTTTATATTCATTATTCTGAAAACCCTGCTAAATAAACAGCTCCAAAATGTCCCACTGGAAGATGCCCATTCTACTGACTCAGTAACCCTGCCTAGCTATGTCCTCTCCAGAACCAAATAATCCAAGCTGAGTGAATTCAGCAAAATTGGGGGCAGTTGATGAAGACTAAGTGAATGGGAAACCAAAAACTCTTGAATGATTTTCCTGGGAAACAAATAGATTTATTGTTGGCTCTATGTAGAAGAAATTTGGCAGCTATATTTTCAAGGGCTTATGAAATACAGTCACAATACACCGTTAGCATCCTATCTATTTCCCAACCTAACACTCCCTTGTATCTCCATGGTAGGTCAAATCACCATACACCACACTACCCACCCCACCCCTTGCCTTTGAGGCTGTAGTTACTCAGTCTGCAAGCAAAGAAATTTCAGAGTTTACTGGCACAATGCTAATGGGTTTGCCCACAAATACTTAGAAGAGTATTGCTAGAGGAGTTAATTTGCCTCTTAATGATTTAATTATATGCTACAGCTTTGCCGTACGAGAATAACAATGTTCCTCGCTTTCTTGCTGCTGGGCCTGCTGATTTTGGAGACTTTTGGAAAAGAATGGAATTTACTCTCCTTCAGTGAGAGGGGAATTGAGTTATTGGGAAAGAGAGAAGCATTTCTCCCATGCCACAAATAACTATGCCCATTCATCTATAACGGAAAGAGGGGGATATGTCAGGATGACAGTGATAAGTATTATAAAATGCACTATGATTTTTATTTGCATTGTCTTGATTGATCCCATGAAGTAATATTAGTTCTAATTTTCCTATAAGGTTGAGTGAGGTCACTTGGATTGCTTAACACAGAGATAGAAAGTGGATGAGCTAAGGGTCCAATAGAGGTCTTTTGACTCCAAAACTCAACTTCTGTTTTTCCCTACCTGAGCCTACCTTTCCGTGGCTTAAAAGACTTGAGTTCCCTGGGCCCTCTGAATGGGAATGATTGTGATTTTAGGATCAGGGTGGCTCTGTAGACCACACTGTGTACTTCATTTTGTACTGCAGGTTGGGTTCTTTGGAGGCAAAATTGGGAGTTTAAGGTATTTATTGGGATTAACACCTATAAAAAGAAGGGGAGAAAGCAAGATTGGGCAGAGGCAGATGTTGAACTGACATGAAACTCTGATCCCTGCCAACCCTTTAGGGAGCTCTGGGGCTGGTATTGCCCATCAGAGTGTCCTGCCTTGGACAGAAATGACTGGGCCTTTATGCCTCCACCGTGCTCTATCACTATGGGAGCTGCTCTGAAAGCATGACTTGGGTTCAGTTGGCACTTTGCAGCTGTGGCAGTCCCTGCATTCAAGAACAGATAGCAAGGGGGGGGAGTACAGTCTGCTGACCCACACCCCTCAGCTGGATGGTAAGGCCTTTCCTGAAGGGAGGTCTGAGCTGAGCAGCTCATCTCTCTGTCTACAGCCCACTGTTTCCAGGTATCTGTAGGAACACTAATCACTCAAGAGGGACACAGAAGGGAGAGTGAAAAGATTACAGGGTGCAGAACCAGGATGTCTGAGTCTGTATTCCAAATCAGCCTCTTCCCAGCTGGGGCTTTATGGTAAAATACTTGAACTTTGAGATCAATCCAACCTGTAAACTGGAGATAATGGGGCAATTTTATTGATATATGATGAGGACTAGGAATAATTTCTTTAAAGTAATTTCAGTCAATAAGGGCTATTTTTATGAACCTCTGAAGAAAGAGGTCATATTCTGGGCCACTCATCAGTCTTCCTAACACCCACCTGTTTATGCATCTACCCCTGGTTATAAGCATTTTCTTTCTGCTCAGTGCATACCAAAGCACCATGAGAATCCATGCACTTACAGCTGGATTTTCTTCTAGGCTCATCCCTGTAAGATCTTATCCCAGGGGGCTGGGAATGAAAGAGGGCCCTCCCCTTCCTTTGGTCTGCAAAGGAAGCCAAGCTCAAAGGCCACTGGATAGAGCTTGGGGCCAGTGGTGTCTGTGTGCACTGCCTGGCACTCTCAGGATTCAGGTGAGGGCCTAAGGAGACCCAGGAATATTTACTGAGTGCTTATTACTTGCTGATCACGGAGTCATGCCTTTGCACGCATTTCTCATTTCATCTTCACAACAATCCTTTCATGAAGGTGTTAGCCCTGGCTGCATTTTAGTGAGAAGCAGAGGCTCACAAAAGATGAGGGAACTTCTCAAGCCCCTCTAGCTAGTGAGTGTTGGAGCTCAGAATTGGGCTAGGGCAGTCTGACACACGCCTCTGAGTGTGAGACAGATGGGGAATGTGAAGAGAGTTGAGCACATTCACTTCGCAGAAGACTGTGAGGTTTTCCAGTCACAGTGTTGGTCTCAGTGCAGTAGAACGTGGGTCTCTTTTCCTCATTTTCTTTAGTGAGGATAGATTCATCTCCAACTCTCATTTTTCTATTAATTCTGTTACTCCTAGATTTAATTGCATTTTCCTGCAAATTAGATTCTTCAACAACTGTACTGTAGTTGCACACGTTTCATGTACATATGAGAAATAAAGTTTATGATGATTATGGAATCTCAGATGGAAGACTTCACTAGCCATCGGCAGCAATTATTCCCCATTCATTGGGCTTTTCCCTCTGACGACTGTCAGTTTTTATATCCTCCCTGTTTTCTTGCCTGATATCTAGCGGAATAATTAATCAGCTTTCCTCAGATGATGTTTATTAGTTAAATTGACTTAAGTTTCACGTAAGGCAATCACTGAGTGTAAAATTCTAAAGTCAGGCTCTCCTGGGTTAAAAAAAAAATCCCAGCTTTGCTGTTTATGAGCTAATGGCATAACCTTCATCAATTTTTTAAAGCTTTGCCTCTCAGACTCTCCATCTGTAAAATGGACATACTGTAACTTATCTTGTGGAGTTTTTAGGTGAGATAAATTTAAGTGCCTTATACAGAGTGCTACAGTTTAAATGTTTGTCTCCTCTGAAACTATCGTTGGAGCTTAATCTCCAGTGTGGCAGTACTGAGAGGTGGGTCCTTTGAGAGGTGATTGTGTCATGAGAGCTCTGACTTTATGAATGAATTAATCCATTCATAGATTAATGGATAATGGGTTAACATAGGAGTGGGACTGGTGGTTTTATAAGAACAGCAAGAGACACCTGAGCTAACACATTCAGCCCCCTTCCCATGCTATGCCCTGGGCCATTTCAGGACTCTGTAGTCCCCATCAGCAAGAAGACTGTCACTAGCTGCACACCCCGACCTTGGATTTCTCAACCTCCATAACTGTGAAAAATAAATTTCTTTATAAATTACTCAGTTTCATGTATTCTGTTTATAGGCAATAGAAAACAGACTAAGACACATAGTAAGTGCTCAACAAATTCTTAGTAATAGTATCACCCGGTTTTCCATGAAAGATGAAAGAACAGATGTGAGATTATATTTTTATTTCACAGCAGGATGGGTACTTGTTGTTATTCGTATGTTTGATTTTCTTTTTTTTTCTTCAGGTCAAGAGGAACAGCATCGATTGCTAATATGCTGTCTGCTTTCAACCCCCAAAGGATTATTTTCAGAATGAAATGATCTGTGGTCTTTAAGTGGTGGGGATGGGAGGAGCTGAAGAATTCTTGATCCTTCGAAGAGGTCCCAGTGGACTTGATTTCTCAGTGGAAACAAAGGGATTTCCTTCCTCAGTGGGAAAGAGACACCAAGTGATAAACCGAGCACCCTCTTTGAAGATTTCCCGGTATATTTGTCCCTAGAGGAGTGCGCCTCCGGGAGATTTATTGTTGGAAGCTTTTAGCCTCAAGCATAATTTTTAAAAGTATGTATTTCCCTAGAAACAGAGTAGCTCCATTTAAAAGTCACAGGTGCCCCCAAGCTCTGCTCGGAAGATTACCTCAAGTTTCATTTCATACCCGTCTCAGACCTGGAGGCAAATTACTTAGTTCATCACTATGAAAATGGATTTTTTTCCCTTCTACTTCCCGTTTCCGTACCTGCCGTCTTGTGGAAAGGGACGTGCTTCCCAAGAGATGAGAAATGGACAGGAGTGAAGCCTGAGTCCAAGCACTGTGATTTTTTATCTCCCACGAATGTGCAGGAATATTTAGTCAGGGAGATCATCTTCCTGGAGAAATTGGTCCATCCTGCTCCTGGAGTGCTGTGTTAGTTGTAGTTGCTCCGGTGCCAGCTAGAAGACCAGGGTCAGAGTACAGTCGCTTATGTGGGAGGTTAAGCCACAAAACACTGGCAGAAGAAGGGGAAAATAAGACAAGGATGCGAAGGCAATCAGGAAAGGGCATGTCATGAAGCAAGGCACTGTTCTGGGCAGTTGGAGCTTACACCTGCTGGGGAAGCCTGAGATAGTGGGGAACATGTGCCTCACAGTGACGCTTGTGAGGGCCGGGGGAACTGGGGTATTAATACACCAATTCCATCTGTTATTGATTGAGGGCTGCTTACTGGTGGTATTGAGTCCCTGGCACTTCAGGTCAGAGAAAGCCCTCGATCATAGAGAACATCAAGCCATGGGGCCTGGAGTGCCAAGGGCTGAGTGGATGTGGGCAATGGCCAATGACAATAGCTACCATCTGTGGATTGAATCTTCGGCATCTCATTTCTTCTAAGTCTCCTTAATCTCTGTGCTTGGTGCTGAGGTGAAGCAAACAATAAAGATCCAGTGTTGTCCTTAGGGTGCTCACACTTCAGTGAGTGAGTCGAGGAAGCTAAACAGGTAAGCAATTTTTAGCCTGTGAGGTTAGTAGTCTGTGGAGATATATTTAACAATATGTGCATCATTTGTGATATGCATGTTATTTGTCAGGCTGTACTCTAAGCATTTACCTTGACTAACTTATTTGATGCCCACAAGAACCCTCTAAAGTGGGTGTATTTGCTATCTCTTTTAGAGATAAGGAAGTGGAGATATGGAAACATTAAGGTGTTAGACTAATCTGTAGTGAAGCCAGGATTTGAATACAGGCTATCTACTTCCAGAGCCCTGTTCTTATCCGCTGGGCTATAGGTCAGGCTTTCTCAACCTTTATTACTATTGCCACTCTGTGCTGAATCATTCTTTGTTATGGGGGCTGTCCTGTGCATCGTAGGATGCTTGGCAGCATCCCCTCTACCACTAGAAGCCAGTAGTACCTGCCTCCCCACCTCCTGTCCTGACAACCAAAAATGTCTCCAGACATTGCCAAATGCCCACTGGGGCACAAAAAGCCCCAGTTGAGAACCACTGCTGCCTATTATAAAGCAATCAGTTTTTCCTAGGGAAGTGTTATAGAAGGCAGATGGAAATTTCTTTTCTTTTTGTTTAATCTTCCTTCTTATAAACATAAGGAGAATAGTAGTATTTCAGAGCTGATAATATCTCTAAATCAACAGCCAAATATCTCCCAGGGTGGAGAAAATGGAAGTAGAAATCAAGTTACTGAAAAATCAAGGTAAGTTTGTGTGTGTGTGTGTGTGTGTGTGCATCTGCCTTGTAAACTGGGCATGCTTGCCCACTGTGCTCTGCTGCAAGCCCTTCAAACAGGCTGTTTCCATGGTCATTTTTTAAATGTTGTCTTGTAACTTGACGAACTGAGAAATTAGCAAAAAGACCGTTCAAGGAGAATAGACAGTGTGTTCACACGGGATTGTCTGTTTTATTATTTTTCATTTTCCTTGGGCGATTTTATTTGTGATTTTTTCGGAGTTTTGTTTTGAACTCTCTTTATCCAAGTAAATACATCCTTCTTCCTTCTCTCTCAAGCTGGGGGTTTCCAAGCTTTATTTTCTGAATCCTTCCAACCCTATTTTATCCATGTGGCTTCTTGGAGCTGGTCAAGTCGGCGAACTGATCCTTGAGATTTTGGGGTGTTCTGTGTGAGGACAGTAGCCCTAACTTTGGCATTAAAGTGTCCTTGTTTGTCTCCTTTCTTTCTTCTTCCAAGATACTCTTTAAAAATTCAGTCTTCTCCAAATTTGGCTGTTACTAATCTATGTGATCAGAGAAGCATTATTTTAGAAGCCTGAATAATTCACTGTTTCAGTTGGTCATGGAAGTAAAATCCCAGAGGTTTAAGCATTCTTTGTAACAAAGCATTTCCATGTGCCAGTGGATAATTTATTAAGCAGTGCTTTGTGAACCTGCTTGCTTCTCTATGACCAATGCTTTTAATGATCGCTGCTCATGCTCAAATACATAGTCACCCTAATGACTTAAATTCCTTTTGCATGGTATTTGTGGGAGGTGAAAAGCCACCATGGTCAAGATCATTGACTCTAGGTTAGATGGGACTGGGTTTGAATCCTGGCTTCACTACTATCAGCTGTGTGAGACTAAGCAAGTGTGACAGGCAGAGTAATGGCTCCCTGAAGACGCTAGTGTCTCAGTCCTTGAAACCTGTGAATATGTTGCCTTATCTGGCAAAAGGGACTTTGCAGATATGATTATGTTAAGAATCTTGAAGTGGGAGATTATCCTGAATCATCTGAGTGGAACGAATGTCATCCCAAAAAGGAGGTCAGAATCAGAGAGGTTAGAAACTGCTAGACTGTTGACTTTGAAAATGGAAGAAGAGATGACAAGCCAAAGAATATAAGAAGCTTTTAAATGCTGGAAAAAGTAAGAAAATGGACTCTCCTCTAGACCTAGAGCCTCCAGAAGGAACACAGCCCTGCTGACACCTTAAGTTTAGCCCAGTGTGACCCAGTTTTGACTGTTGACCTCCAGAACTGTAAGATTATGAATTTGTGTTGTTTTAAAGCCACAACATGTGTGCTAACTTGTTATAGCAACAATAGGAAATTAATACAGCACAGTGATGCAATCTTTCCTAATCGTTGTTTGGTCATGTACAAAGTGGAATAATAACAATCTTTACCCCTTCAAGCTATTGTAAGGTGTAGAAGAGAGAGGCACTTGGCAGTAGGCCTAGCATAAAGTACATATTTAAAGGTACTGGATTAGTCATGGGTATTTTATTTTGCCATACCTTAGCAGTTCCATCATCCTTCCTATTACTAAGTTTCAAAAATACTTATCAGTGATGGCTAATTTAATGTATCAATTTGGCAAGTCTATGATGCCCAATTATTTGGTCAAACAGTGGTCTAGATGTTACTGTGAAGGTATTTGTGAATGTGATTAGCATTCAAAGCAATTGCCTTTAAGTATAGCAGATTGCTGTCTTCATAATGTGGATGGTACTTATTCTATTCGTTGAAGAGCAAAGACTGAGGTCTCCAGATGAAGACACCATTATGTCTCAAGACTGGAACATGGAAACCCTGCCTGAGTTTTCTACCTGCTGGCCTACCCTGCAGATTCAGATACTAGACTGCAACATCAACTCGTACTTGAATTTCCAGTCTGCCTGTCTGCCCTACAGATTTTGAACTTGCCAGTCCCCACAATTGCATGAGCAAATTTAAAAAAATCTTATTTCTCTCTCTCCTCACTGGTCTTTTTTTTTTTTTTTTCCTCTGGTGTACCTTGATTAATACACCATCCAAACTAAATGTAACATAGCAAAACATTTAAGAGCATGAAAAAAGAAGAGGTTGGAATGACAAGCACATAACATTAAAACTTTCTATTTTGTTAAGAACCTTGCATTTCCTCGTTGATGTTTAACCTGAAGACTACGCCTCAGGTTTTTTCTTTCAGCTTTAACTCAAGAACGTATAATTGGGATTATGCTAATAACACAATTGCTTAAGACAAAATAGTATCCCAGAAAAAAAAATACTGGGACGGTACTGGGATGTCTTTTATAATGGAGTTTGACTTTGGACTTAAAGCAAGAGTTTATATTCAGCAAGGATGATTGGTATTGCCTTACTAGTTTATATGTTGCTCCTTCTCTGGTTTCCTCTGAAGATCTCCTACCTCATCCTGGTCACCTAAGGTCCTACACTAAGACTCCTTATTGATCAAGCAGCTATAGAATAAAGAATAAAGAGTAAAGAAAAAAGCCTGCACAAGGGAATGTCTGTTCTGATTGGTTAGTGCCGTGCCAGTGCTATGTATGTTGCTGATTTTTTTAGTATCACTCCTGCCTAAAAGTAATAGTTAAGGAACCAAATGCAATAAAGGATTGCTCAACTATCCAAATTGTTAATGTCCATAAATGTGTAATTTCAACAGATGTAACTAGTTTAAAGGAGAAATAGGTAAAAATGTGCTTATTTCATTCTTTATCTTGGATAAAATTTTAAATCCTCATTTTCTAGCCACTCTTCTTAGGACTTAAATACTGTGTCTCTTGTTTACTTTTTTCTTTAACAGACAGAAGTGTGACTATTTTCAACTGGACAAATATTTAGATTTTCTCCTCTGAAGATAAGTCCCAGTGTCTCAATTGCTAATTTGCTTATAATTCTTCTCTATAAATTATTTCACTATTGGCCTTGGAAGAAAAGACCAACTCATTCATATGACTGGAATTTCTTCCCCCAATTTCATAGAGGAATTCATTTTCTAAACACGAGGATTTGATCAATAAACAACTTGCAATCCCTAGGAGGACTTTAAAGGGATTTAGATTGTCAAACATTGACTCAGGATTTGTTCTGGTAGTTGTTAAAAATTACATAAACATAAGTTTTTTCTTTTTTCTTTTTTTTTTAACTTCCATCAACCAAAGAGTGAGTAGTAGGAGAAGAGAAGACTTGGACTTGTTATTGATTAGTTGCTACACATGCTCTTCCAAAGAAAGTTAATCAACAAGGTGTTGACAATATTAGCACAGTCTTACATCTATCTTGGAAATTATTGCTCACAATTGCAGAGTTGCTGCTGCATCCTTCCTTCCTGCCAGGAACCAATAGAAGTGAGCTTGTTTGCTACACACCAACAAATTTTCCAAGAGCCTGTGGACCATTCCTGTCCACCAACTAAGTGCTGCAGTACAGAGAAGCAGAACTTCTAGGCCAGAAGAGGGAAGTCATTCCCTAACACACTCTCTATACTAAACATCCTGATGTAAAAGGCCACGTCCATCTTGTTAACCTAAATTCCAAGCACCTAGATTCTATACACATCAAGGTTATGTGTATAGAAAAATATATATGGAATGATTTGGTTTTTCCTATATGTTGAAATCACATTATAGGAAAGTGCAGCTTAAAGTAAAAACACCATTTGTCAATGGGAATTATTTAGTCTTCGATAAATGTTGAGAGCACATAAAGAGAAAACACACCTTATAAGGAATTTATACATAAAAATTATACATAAAAATTATTTTTAGGGAAATTTAATTTAAAACAAAAGATGAGCCACATTAAATTAATTAATATTGCCCTATGCATGTTAAATCTTACTTAAGAGAAATTACATAAATAATTTAAAAATACAATATTTTATATGATTAATTCTCCTTTAAAAGGTGAACTTTGTACTTCTGGATGATGAGATCAAAAGAGCCACTAAGCTCTGCTATCAAAGGCAGAAATTATGCAACGGAATTCCCAAAAAGGGGGAAGTTATGCAGGTGAACTGTTTTTACTTAACAGTGCTTCTGACACCAAATCAGAGGTTTCTTTTCACATTAACAAATGATCCAATTCTCTGAACACCAGCTGGGTGTCCAATAATTCAATTGATCTCTGACACCATCTACCTGGAATTAGCAACAGATTCAACAAGGTAAAGGGCCCAGCCCCACAAGACTGCCCCGACTTCAGACACCAGTTGCAAATCCCAGGTCACCTATACTTCTGACCAACCAGCTGTATAGACTGGGGGTTCCCACAGCTCTCTGCTCAGGTTTGACAGTTTGCTAGGATGGCTCACAGAACTCAGGAAGCCACTTAACTTACTTCTGCTGGTTTATTATAAAGGATAAAGATGAGTAGCCAGATAAAGTGGTACATAGGGCAAAGTTGAGAGGAGTCCTGAGTGCAGGAGCATCTCTCTTCATGGAGTTCAGGTGCCCCACCCTCCTGGCACATGGATGTGGTTGTCAGCCGGAAAGCTCTCTGAACCTGGTCATTTTGAGTTTGCAATGCAGGTCTAATTAAGTAGACATGATTGATTAAATCATTGGCCATTGATGACTGACTCAATCTCTAGCCCTTTTCCCCTCCCTGGAGGTTGTGGTTGGGAGTTAAAAGTTCCATGCTTTTAATCAAGGCTTGGTCTTTCTGGCAACTATGTCCCATCCTGAAGCTATCTAGGGACCCACCAAGAGTCACCTCATTTGAGCAAAAGATGCTCCTGTCACCCTTATCACACAGGAAATTACAAGGAACTTAAGAAATATGTGTCAGAAGACAGGACAAAGACCAACTGTCTTTCTGTGGTACCCCAGTGGTACAGAGAGTGGAAGGCAAGCTCACAGCCAGCTCCCTCAAGTCCATGTTGACATTTGGGATGCTAGGTGCAGAAGGACAGAGAGCAGTTGCAGTCTGTCAGAGGACTGAGAATGATAATTCTTCAAGTGCATAAGGAAGGAATAGAATATGGACTGTATTCCATTAAGACTCTTGACTTTTAGTTTTTCAAGGCACCATTCTTTCACTTCTTCCAGCCAAAGATATCACATAGCAAACCTGTGAAATAGGGATCGGGCAGGTAAGTTCTATAAGTACAAAATAACATAAAAATGAGCAATAATTAATATGGTTCTCCAGTATCTATTGCATTCATTAACGAGGAAATAATTTTCAATTCATCCTCACAACCCCACCTCAATGAAATTTCCTCTCTATTTTGTTTCTGATACCACTTTTATTATTATTTTTTATTATACTTTAAGTTCTAGGGTACATGTGCACAATGTGCAGGTTTGTTACATACGTATACGTATGCCATGTTGGTGTGCTGCACCCATTAACTCGTCATTTACATTAGGTATATCTCCTAATGCTAGTCCTCCCCCCTCCCCCCACCCCACAACAGGCCTCAGTGTGTCATGTTCCCCTTCCTGTGTCCAAGTGTTCTTATTGTTCAGTTCCCACCTATGAGTGAGAACATGCGGTGTTTGGTTTTCTGTCCTTGCAATAGTTTGCTGAGAATTATGGTTTCCAGCTTCATCCATGTCCCTACAGTGGACATGAATGCATCCATTTTTATGGCTGCATAGTATTCCATGGTGTATATGTGCCACATTTTCTTAATCCAGTCTATCATTGATGGACGTTTGTGTTGGTTCCAAGTCTTTGCTATTGTGAATAGTGCCACAATAAACATACATGTGCATGTATCTTTATAGCAGCATGATTTATAATCCTTTGGGTATATACCCAGTAATGGGATGGCTGAGTCAAATGGTATTTCTAGTTCTAGATCCTTGAGGAATCACCACACTGTCTTCCACAATGATTGAAGTAGTTTACAGTCCCACCAACAGTGTAAAAGTGTTCCTATTTCTCCACATCCTCTCCAGCACCTGTTGTTTCCTGACTTTTTAATGATCGCCATTCTAACTGGTGTGAGATGGTATCTCATTGTGGTTTTGATTTGCATTTCTCTGATGGCCAGTGTTGATGAGCATTTTTTCATGTGTCTGTTGGCTGCATAAATGTCTTCTTTTGAGAAGTGTCTGTTTATATCCTTTGCCCACTTTTTGATGGGGTTGTTTGTTTTTTTCTTGTAAATTTGTTTGAGTTCTTTGTAGATTCTGGTATTAGCCCTTTGTCAGATGAGAAAATTGCAAAATTTTTCTCCCATTCTGTAGGTTGCCTGTTCACTCTGATGGTAGTTTCTTTTGCTGTGCAGAAGCTCTTTAGTTTAATTAGATCCCATTTGTCAATTTTGGCTTTTGTTGCCGTTGCTTTTGGTGTTTTAGACATGAAGTCCTTGCTCATGCCTATGTCCTGAATGGTATTGCCTAGGTTTTCTTCTAGGGTTTTTATGGTTTTAGGTCTAACGTTTAAGTCTTTGATCCATCTTGAATTAATTTTTGTATAAGGTATAAGGAAGGGATCCAGTCTCAGCTTTCTTCATATCGCTAGCCAGTTTTCCCAGCACCATTTATTAAATAGGGAATCCTTTCCCCATTTCTTGTTTTTGTCAGGTTTGTCAAAGATCAGATGGTTGTAGATGTGTGGCACTATTTTTGAGGGCTCTGTTCTGTTCCATTGGTCTATATCTCTGTTTTGGTACCAGTACTATGCTGTTTTGGTTACTGCAGACTTGTAGTATAGTTTGAAGTCAGGTAGCATGATGCCTCCAGCTTGTTCTTTTGGCTTAGGAATGTCTTGGCAATGCGGGCTCCTTTTTGGTTCCATATGAACTTTAAAGCAGTCTTTTTCCAATTCTGTGAAGAAAGTCATTGGTAGCTTGATGGGGATGGCATTGAATCTATAAATTACCTTGGGCAGTATGACCATTTTCACAACATTAATTCTTCCATTTGTTTGTGTCCTCTTTTATTTTGTTGAGTAGTGGTTTGTAGTTCTCCTTGAAGAGGTTCTTTACATCCCTTGTAAGTTGGATTCGTAGGTGTTTTATTCTCTTTGAAGCAATTGTGAATGGGAGTTCACTCATGGTTTGGCTCTGTTTGTCTGTTATTGGTGTATAAGAATGCTTGTGATTTTTGCACATTGATTTTGTCTGATACCAATTTTTAAAGTTGTTTCATTCTCTTCTTACTCTCCTCCTTATTTTTCTAACGTTGTTTCCCCTGTTACCCTCTGTCACTTTTTGGATTTTTAGTGTTGTATTTATGTTTACAAACATACTAATTAGCTAATTACTATTTAATCCTTCCATTTGGTGCCCTTGCACCTTATTCCCCTCACCCTAGTCCAGGCACTGGTTTATGCTGTGCCAGCCATAGGAAGGAAGAACAAGAGCCATTTAGTACAGTAAGTAAAGATGACATGACTTTTTGTAATGAAATGGAATGATGAGTGTTTTAACCTTATGCTCCTCTCTTTCCAAGGATAAAATATTACCGTTATCTATTAAAAATTAAAAACAAGTTTAAATTGTGGGTAAGGACTGCCTAAGAGCAAAATTAAAAATAAATGGTTTAAAATCACAAAGGAAGCATCAACAATTTAAATAAATTTTCTATACTTTGAAAGCAACATAGACCACATTAAAAAGCATACTATATAGGCCGGGTGCGGTGGCTCACACCTGTAATCTCAGGACTTTGGGAGGCCGAGGCGGGCAGATCATGAGGTCAGGAGATTGAGACCATCCTGGCTAACACGGTGAAACCCCATCTCTCCTAAAAATACAAAAAATTAGCTGGGCATGGTGGCGGGCACCTGTAGTCCCAGCTACTCGGGAGGCTGAGGCAGGAGAATGGCGTGAACCCGGGAGGTGGAGCTTGCAGTGAGCCGCGATTGTGTCAGTGCACTCCAGTTTGGGCAACAGAGCAAGACTCCATCTCAAAAAAAAAAAAAAAAAAAAAAAAAAAAAAAGGCATACTATAAACATGGATAGATACGTGCAATATATGTGGCACATGCATTGTAAATATATTTACTATTGAAGAACTCATGTGAACCAATTTTTCACAACTAAAACCTATGGGAGAAACATGGGCAAATACTCCATTCACACAAGAGGAAATACAAGTGGTTAGTAAATATTTGAAAGTGCTTGACCCTAACAAGAAATAAATTCATACTAAAAAGGTATCTTTCTACCTATTCTATAAACAAATACAAATTTAAAAAAATATCAATGCTGGGGAACATTTGGTGAATCTGCTCCAGGAGGGCCAAATATGGACTATTTTTATTTCTTATCATCTCCCTAAGATGAAGTTACCCTTTGTTTTATTTCTCTCCTGATTTGGCTCCTGTGGGGACTAGTTCACCAATCGTAATTTCTAGAACCTTCATGTTAAATTTATATTTAGCTCTCTTGACATTTCCTTGCCCCTGTGGTTAAGGCTGCCATATCCTACCTAACAGTTTTCCCTAACTTGACTCTTGAAAGAGGAACTTTGTGAAAGCTGCTTTACTTCCTCTCTGGAACTCTGCCTAGTAAGGGGGGAGGCTGCCACACAAGGTGACCAACTTGTCCCAGTGTGCTTGGGACTTTCCCAGTTTTATCGCTGAAAATTCCTGAGAAAACCCAGGCAAACTGAGACGTTGGTCACTGTACTCCCATGTGAAATTAAATAGAAGATCCTGGTATGCCCCTTTTTCGATATGTTAGTTTTCTAGGGCTGCTTTAACAAAATATTATAAACCAGATGGCTTAAAACAACAACAATTAATTCTGTCACAGTTCTGGAAGCTAGAAGTCTGAAGTCAAGGCGTCAGCAGCATCACGTTCCCTCTGACAGCTCTAGGAGAGAATCCTTCCTTGAGTCTTCTAGCTTCTGAGGCCAAGACCAGCAGCCCTTGGTGTTCCTTGGCTTGGTAGATGCATCACTCCCCTCTTTGCCTCCATTGTCACGTAGCCATTTTCTCTCTATGAAGATTATATGTGTCTTCACATAATCTTCTCTCTGTGCTGTCTATGTCCAAATTTCCCCCTTTTTATCAGGACACCAGTAGTATTGGATTGGAACCCATTCTAATAACCTCATCTCAACTTAGATGAATTTGTGAAGACCCTATTTCCAAATAAGGTCACATTCTGAGATTCTAGGGGTTAGAAATTCAGCATATCTTTTTTTGGAGGACATAATTTAACCCATCATGCCCAGTCCTGCATTCTTTGGTTCTTGTACAATGAACTCTTTAGTGTAAATTATGGAAAGTTGTAAGTGCAGGATTGAGACATTTGTACTTCATCCACTAGGCATCAATGAGTCACTGATGGCTTCTGAACAAAGGAGTGACATGCTGTTAGTGTCATTTTAACAACATTAACATGGAAATAGTGTACATGATGGATTGGCTCATGATGGAAGCTGGTTATTAAGACCATGAGAAATCTCCTGAGCCTAGCGCCCAATTGCAATCACTGCCTGCTGCTGAGCTCAGCCTTTTGTTCGGTACAGAGCACACATCTCACACCAGAAAGGCCTATAATCCTAAGGCAGTATGTGGACATCCTTTCCAGCAATCAGAGCTCATCCTAGTTGATCTGCTGCTAAAGGGTACTGCTCTGTCTACCCTCTTGTGAAAGACTTTCTTATCAAATAGTAGGTAAGAATTCAATTTCTTACCTATTTCCTCATGCTCAATCCATGTCTTAGTCTGTTCTGTGCTACTATAACAGAATACCAGAAGCTGGATAATCTATAATGAACAGACATTGATGTGGCTCATGGTTGTTGAGGTTTTGAAGTCCAAGAGCATGGTGCTGGCATTTGATAAGAGCCTTCTTGCCCTATCATAAGATGGTTGAAAGTATCCACAAGGGTGAGAGAGAGCATTTGAGGGAGGAAAAGGGGTCAAACTTCCTTTTATAACGAGCTCACTCTTGTGATTCTAAACCCAGTCCCATGAAAATAACATTAATCCCTTCATGAAGGAAGAGCCTTCATGACCTAATCAGCTCTTAAAACCACCCCCACCTCTCAAAACTATCACATAAGGAATTAAATTTCCAGCACATGAACTTTGAGGGACACATTCTTTTTCTTTTTATTTTTTAGATGAAGTCTTGCTCTTGTCACCCAGGTTGGAGTGCAGTGACATGATCTCAGCTCACTGCAACCTCTGCCTCCTGGGTTCAAGCAATTCTTGTGCCTCAGCCTCCTAAGTAGCTGGGATTACAGGCACGTGCCACCATGCCCAGTTAGTTTTTGTACTTTTTTAGTAGAGACGGGGTTTCACCATGTTGGCCAGGCTGGTCCTGAACTCCTGATCTCAAGTGATATGCCCACCTTGGCCTCCCAAAGTGCTGGGATTATAGGTGTGAGCCACCGTGCCTGAAGGAGGGACATATTCCAAGCATAGAAGCCCACATGCTTATTTCTTCCTGCCTGTCTTAAATCTTTGAGTGTCAATGTTCCCTTCTCTCCCCTAATACACGTTCCCATGTGTATACCCAACCATACTGCAACTTGGGCTGCATCTGATTTCTAATTGGGGCATACTTTCTTCTTGCCTTCATGGTCTTTGAGATTACTTTACATTCTTCTCCTCAGTCGGATTCCTTTGACTTTGATCTTGGCATTTGACTTTGATCTCAAGATTAAAACTCTTAGTTATGAGCAAATTATAGGTTGGGGTTAGCATCTGCTTGCCATGGTTTCTGGCCTATGTATTACCTTAGCCATTTTTTCTTGACAATATAACTCTTGAGTTTTCACTCTGTGAAGGGGTTTTATTTCCTGGCTCCCTGAAAATTAGCAGTCAGGAAAGTCTTAGAGTATTGACAGAGGAGGGGAGGATGAGGTTAAAATACCCAATACCTAATATTTGAGCATCTTAGCCCATTCTATTCCTTTTTCTTAGAGAATCTGCCCTATTTATGGCTTAAGAGCTTTAGCCTTGAAGCCTGATCTCTGATGTCAGCTGCTTGAACAAGGAATGGCCACCCAGCCAAGACTGACTATAAAAGACAGTTTCTTCCTCCAAATTTAGAGTGATACTGAGACTGGATTAATTAACTGGAGTGAAGCTCAAACTTCACTTCATAGACTCAAGGTTTAAGGCTGCCGTTTTGAACTATCTATGATGGGTTACCTGTAAGTGTGTTGAACATATGAGTCCCTCCTCAAAGGATAGAGAATGAGATGTACATTCATTCACTTGACAAATATTGACTGAGAACCTACTAAAATGCCATTGTCTGTTTTAGGCTTTGAAATTATGAGAGGGGAATGGCCTACCCTCCCAGAATGTGCTTAATTGAGGTGAGAGGAAGAAAATAAATAAATAACACAATCTGAAATTATGTTACAGAGTTAAAGGCAATGAAGAAAGGGTAAAAGAATAAGGAGATAGAGACTAGGTAGGAACTGGGGGCAGGGGACCTTGCTACTTTAGACAGAATAGCTTCAGAAGATATCTATTAGAAGATACTACTTGAATAGAAACTTAAATAAAATGAGAGAGTGAGCCACAGGGCTATCTGGGGAAAAGACATTGCAGGCAGAGGGAGCAGGTGCAGATCCATGGGATGTCAGCATATGTAGCGGGACAAGAAAGCTTATGTGGCTATAAAAGTGAGAGGGAGGGAGAGAGTTATAAGTTCTGAGACATAAGCAGTGGCCAGATCAGAAGGTCACTGTCATCATGGTGATTTTATTTAAAGCATGATGGAAAACCATGGAATAACATGACCAGATTTATATAGATGTGATTTTTGTTTGTTTGTTTTTCTTGAGACAGAGTCTCACTCTGTCACCCAGGCTGGAGTGCAGTGGGGCAATCTCGGCTCACTGCATCCTCTTCCTCCCAGGTTCAAGCGATTCTTCTGCCTCACCCTCCTGAGTAGCTGAGATTACAGGTGCATGACACCATGCCCAGCTAATTTTTATATATATATTTTTAGTAGAGACAGGATTTCACCATGATAGCCAGGCTGGTCTCGAACTCCTGGCCTCAAGTGATCTGCTCGCCTCGGCCTCCCAAAGTGCTGGGATTGCAGGCATGAGCCACTGTGCCTAGCCCAGATTTATATTTTAAATGGATCACTCTTGCTATTATGTGAAGGACAAATGATAAGAGGGGAGAGAAAGAAAGGAGGAGGGAGAGAGAAGAAAGAGTTGACTACTTGTCTACATTATAAGTCCTGTAAGTCTTCACTCAGTCTTCTCTGGTCTGAGAAGTTCTTGTGCATGCTTAGGACATATAATTCCTTACTTGGTTAAATTAAGTGGATTTCTATTTTTTTTTTTTAACAACCAAATTGCTCTCTGATTAGGACACTCCCAAGACCCTGAAGTATGGTGAGATAATACATGAGAAGAGGAGGGGATGACTATAAGACACACCATGGTGATATATTCATAGGGCCTAATTATGTACTATTTTCAGTGGGTGCTGAAAACATAATTTGATTTATGGAAAGACTCATTCTACAACAGTAGTCTCAACTGAGGACAATTGTGCCCTCCAGAAAACATTTGGCAATGTCTGGAGACATGTTTTGATCGGGAGGAGGGTACTGCTGGCATCTAGTGGGTAGAGGCCAAAGATGCTGCTAACCATCCTGCAATGCCCAGGACAGACTCTCACAACAAAAATTTTCATCTCCAATAGTCAATAGTGCTGAGGTTGAGAAACACTTCTCTAGAATATTGTGGAAGCAAACAGAATGCACTCAGACACAAGCATGATTATTTGTCAGCGGGGCTTCTTGGACCTTTGAGATATCTCCTCTAAGTTGAAGGAAGGACAAAGGATAATGAAAACTATACTTACTGGCTGGGTGCAGTGACTCATGCCTGTAATCCTAGCACTTTGAAAGGCCGAGGTGGGTGGATCACTTGAGGTCAGGAGTTTGAGACCAACCTGGCCAACATGGTGAAACCCTGTCTCTACTAAAAATACAAAACTTAGCTGGGTGTGGTGGTGTGTGCCTGTAATTTCAGCTACTCAGGAGGCTGAGGCAGGAGAATCGCTTGAACCCAGGAGGAGGAGGTTGCAGTGAGCAGGGGTCATGCCACTGCACTCCAGCCTGGGCAATAGAGCGAGACTTCATGCAAAATATATACCAACTTAGGTGTATGGCTGTTACTGAATATGTCCTTTCCTCTGTGGTCTAGTGGTCTATCTTGAAGCAGTGAAGTACCTTATAAGAGGATCAGTTTTCTAGATACAGGAGGAGGACTCATTCAGATGCTGATAATAAATTTTGAGAATGGCCATCTTGCAAATGCACCATTTCCTAATTCATACCCTTTGCTGTAGTTTTGCAGATAGGCATCAAATATTGCCGAATTACCATTAGTGGTTTTTACATAAGACATGTGCAAATAAAAAGCAATCAGATTGATGCCAAATATTTATCATTAATCTTCATAAATAAGTGGAAGTAAAACTCATTGTAAGACTAACTTAACAATTTTCCCTTTATGTCACATTGAAGCCTTAATGCACTTGCAAATTCAATTCAGTAAATAAATGTTTGTTGAATTGAATTGCAAATCAATCCATTTTGATTCTTGATAAAGAAATGGAAGAGAAAGAGACTGACTGGTGATTTCAGGCTGGCAGTCACCATATAACTACCCTAGAGGAGAAAAAAGGACCAGGATACCACCAATGCAGGAAGAGTGTTCAGCTCTAGTGGTCCTAGAACCTTCGTTGTATCTGCTCACTTGGGAGAAGATTGGTGTTGTCTCACCACCTTTACAAATCTTCTGGGAGGGGCTGGAGGCTGTTACCTGGACATATTTCTGGCAAATTTAACAAATCTCTTTTACACATTGCTATCATTATTCTTTTCCTGTACATCTTTGAATTATAGTTATGTATTTGACAAATATTTATTAAGCATCTACTGCATTGCAGGTACATATCTGGGTACTGGAGATGCAGCAGAAAATAAGACAAGCAAAACTTCCAGATCTCCTGGAGCTTGTAGTCTAACAGGTGAGGCAGACAATAAACCAGATGCTTGGCTAAAATGTGTGTATTTGAGATAATAATATGTTAAAGAACAAAATGAAGGAGGGTGGCGAGTGGGGAATTTCTCTGACTAGGATAAGAAGAGGGTTGTAACTTCAGATAGGTTGGCTAGGGAGGGCTGGGTTGAGACAAGCCTTCCGAGGGAAGATTGTAAAGAAGTGAGGGAACAAGTTCTGAGGTTGCCTGAGAGAGGCAACTTCCAAGTTCTTGGAAGAGCACCTGTTAGTGCTCCAAGAAGGAGCCACGGCTCATGTCTTGGGAACATTGTGTTCCTGGTTGGTGTGCCTGGAGTAAGTGAAGGGGCAATGGGAGGAAGGGGGATCCCAGTGACGCAGGTCTCATTGGTCATTGTGGGGATGTTGGCTTTTATGGCAAGTGACGTAGAGGCCAGTGGATGATTGTGAGTAGAGGGGTGCCTTGACGTGAGTTGCATTCCAACAGGATTATTTTGGCTGCTGTGAGGATAACATGATGTGGATCAGGCAAGTAAGGAGTCCAGTGTCATAATACATAGGAGCAACATTGGTGGCTTAGATAAGGGAGATAGAAATGGACAGGGTTGTTTCCCGACACAATACTGTTCTTTTGTCTGCTTACTCTTGTTTCTCCATTTCTAGCAATAGTTACGAATTCATAATCCCTGTTGACATTTCCTGCACTTTCATGAGTTTCTTGAGCCCTGTCTGTTTCCCCTGTTTCATTATTATCAAACAGCTCAGCTGTGATAGACTGCTGATCTTCATCTTCATATTGATTAATTTCATTTTCACATGCATCACCCGCGTTTCCAGCATCTTCTGCACAGTTTTCAGATGATGAGTCATTTGCGAACGACAGATTTTCATTATAGGAGTCATCTTTGGAGCAGGATGTGTTGGACTAGACTCAGGTAAAATGTTTGTTCAATTCTGCTTAGTGCTGTCTCTCATGAAATGGGATTTGATGGGTTTCTTTGAGCCCAACCACTGTCGAAATAATTACAAAGCTGTTTTCTCTTATTTATTTGCTGATCAACTGGGAATTGTGTTATTGTTTTACATGGGAAATGTAATTCCAGCAGTCACTGCTTTTAAATGAAATGATAACTGGTCTGCATTGTGATTGTATAACATGCCCATTATGAACTGAGGACCTTGGTCCCTTGAGTCAGGATTCCAGACTGGATGATGGGGAAGGAACCTCACTCCAGCTCACCTCAAATTGGTTAACAGAGGTCTCTCATTTATGGCAGGGGTTGCAAATTGAAATACTTCTCAAGATTCATCAGCCAAAGTAACTGGGTGAATCGGGCATATGTAAGAAAACAGGGACTGGAGGGTACTGTCTTGCTGAACTCTATAGGGATAAGCCAAGGTCAGTGCCATTTGGTAGTTATCTTGCCTAAATGTGGTTTCAGTATTAACAGATTTCCTTAAAAGAAGTCAGAAATCTGTATTATTATGGGCACTCTGATATTTAATTGTTTTTTTCATGTTTAGAGCAACAAAATAGGTCTTTGACCCAGATCCAATTCAAATTGTCTGGTTTGTAACTCCTGATTCACAAAGATACCTTTGCACTTTCTGTATTTATGATGCTTCTTTTATCTGCTTTCAGTGAGAACAACCACATGGGACTCTGTATAGTTCAAGCTTACTATAACTGACAGTAAAGAATCTTACTTAGGAAAAGTAATAAAATACTTTTTCCTTCTTCTATAACAAAATGCCATAGACCAGGTAGCTTATAAACAACAGAAATTTGTTTCTCACAGTTCTAGAGGCTGGAAAGTCCAAGATCAAGCAAGCCATCAACAGACTCTGGATCTGGTTCACACATGGCACCTTCTTGCTTTGTCCTCACACAGCAGAAGGGGCAAATGAGCTCCCTTGGGCCTGTTTTATAAGGATATGAGTCCCATTTATGGGGGCTCTGCCCTCATGACCAAATCACTTCCTGAAAGACCCTACCTTCTAATACCATCGCCCTGGAGGTTAGCATTTCAACAGATGAATGTTGAGGGTCACAAACATTCAGACCACAGCAGGGTGGTTTTCTAACATAACCATGTTCTGAAACTGGCCCCTGGAGGACTGAGTATTGAATCCTGGCCTGAACTGACCCTTAGGTTCTTGGTTCTGTGCTTCACTTCCCACCAGTGAGTCGATGGTGTTAGTGGAATTGAACTCAAGACTCTGACTCCAAATCCTGTGTTCTTTCCTTCTTTTCTGTTCCTCCTTTTCTTCAAAATCCAGTGCAAGTATCCATTTGAGTCAAGCCTGGAGCACCACCGGTTTATAAGGAAACATCCTCTTTGGATCATCTTTTCATGGCCACCGTAGGATTTAGAAGAAATGCAGGACCTGAACTGAAACCAGTGTTGTCCAATCTCAGCACTGCAGCTAGTCTGCTTGGCAACCAGAGCCCAGGCACTGTAGCCTCTGAGACTTGTACTGTAGTCATTTAGGAAAATCTGTCTTGATCTGTTTGTCTCTGTCTCTGTCCCTCTCTTTCTCCTCACCAACATTGTCTCTATTTTAATTTTTGAACTTTAAAAAATGCTTTAATTATTACTGGTAAGTAAAAAAGTCGTGCTAATGAGATACACATCTAGAAAAAGGTCACCTAGACTTTCCAAAGTGAAAATTGACTTCATGAAGAGCCAGCACCACCAGCTTTAAGCCCTGGACAGTGCTGCTAAGTGTATACCTTAAAGTGGGTAGGCATTAGCTGGGATCATTTGAAATACAGATTTTGATTCATTAGGACTAGGGTGAGCCTGGACTTTTGCTTTTCTTAGGAGCTCCTGGTGATGTTAATGAGGCTGATCTGTGGACCATACTGAGTAGCAAGGCCCTATAAAACTGCTACCTCATCTCTCTCTTCCTCTGTCTCTTCCTCCTCAATTATATGTTTTCCTTCAAACATCAACATTCAGAATAAATGAGAAATCATGTTTTATTCAATATATTTATTTTTATATTTTGTTTAAAAGTGACTACATTTTAGCTATACTATGAGTTAAAAAGACTTTCTGTGTGTGTGTAAGGAGGGATAGCTTTTCCAGGAATGAAAGTACCATTGAGACCATACTTTGCATGGTCCCAGATCTAAATGGCCAAAATAAATAATAATTATAATGATATTATTATTATTATTTGATATATTCTTTGTTAAGCACTGTATTAATGTTTAACTTAGTACATCTCTTTGCTTATGATAACCATATGAGTTGGGAACTGTTGCACCGATCTGAAGTTTATACATGACACATAAAAAAGCAGGGCAAGAGACTATAAGGAACTGGTCCAGGGTCACAGAGCAGGTACATGGTAGAGGCAGGATTCAACTAATACCTGGGATTATTCAAAACTTCAAATCCTGTTGAATTTGGAGGTATGCCACCATGCAGACTGAGTATACCATGTCCTCAATAAAAATGACAGAGGGAAGTGTTTTGTTGGTATCAGCCCTAAGGCTTCTGGTCTTTTTTTTGTTGCTGGGTTTTCCAGAGAGCGTCCAGCTTCAACCAGTTTTCTGCAGTACTAGGACAGGTATCTGGGTACCAGAAGTGACCACAACAGGATATAGCAGGTGAAGATTAGCCCAACCAAGAAGTAGACTGAACAGTTGAAAAGAGGTTCTCAAAAGGCATGAGGAATCAAAAGAAAAATGCATGACATGCATTTCCTAAATAGCCCAATTGTTGGGGTTCTCCCATGCTGAGGGATTGAGGAGAAAATATGATCAAACCCTTGCTGAGGATTTGGCCATTGGCATGGGCTTCTGGTTAATCAGGCCATTTCCTAAGTAGAGGCAGGTCAATACCATGGGCAATAAGGGTCCAGGTGATCCTGAGGGCAGGGCATTTAGGGAGGCAGCTGAAAGGCCCTCTACCAACCAGGCGTGAGACAAATGTGATTCTCTGCCATCCACAACCAGCCCAGAGAGCCCATCACCACCAATAGTATAAAAAAAATGGTGAAGAGGGTGAGCTCTGGAGCCAGACTCAGCTATTAACAGGCCTGGGCCCTTTGACCCTTATGATACTCAAATTCTTCATTTGCAAAGTTGTACAATGGTATCTTCCTGATGGGACCGTTGTGAGAATTAAATGAGGAATTATTTCACTATTGTAAGTGAACTAGAGATAATCCCTGATTTTCTTCACTATAATATTTCTGGGCATAATGTTTCTTAATACAAAGAAGGGACTGAATAAATACTAATAGTTTTTATATGAATGATCACATAAAGACCCTGCTCATAAAAGCACTTAGTACAGGACCTGGCATAGAGTAGAAACTCAGAACTTTGCTAGTATAAACATGAAATTTCACACAAGAGAAAGACTCATCAAGACCGGGTACTCTCAGGGAAACCCAACAGTTAGGAAATAATTTTATGATTCAAGCTAATGTTTAAATAATGCTTACTGTCTGTGTTAGACACTCTTGTAACCAAGCATTTAATATTCATCAATACACTAAAATCTCTAGACACCCCCATGATGTACAGGGTATTTTTACACACCCATCCCATCTTGCAGATGAGAACACTGAGGCATAGAGAAGATCATTATGTCATTTAAGACCACAGATCTCATAAATGGCAGAACTTGACTTTAAAAACAGAAGGTTTGGCTCCAGGGCCCATATTCTCAATCACTGTCTACCATTGCTATTCATTTATGAGACTTCCAGGGTGTGAGGACTTGCCTCTAACCTTGTACCTCTTTGAGCCTACCCTCATCTCCATTCTAGAGGTAGTAGGGCTCCTTGGAAAGAGAACCATGTTAGCAGGGAATTGTCTGTAGAAATTGGGGAAGACCATGTGGGCTAAACCGGAAAGGTACTTTTTCATACAAATGCTTTTTAATAATCAAGCAGAATTATGATTTATTAAAATTAAATTGTGGCTCCTTTTCCATCACAAAAGCTGTATTTCTAGTTATTCAATGGAAAGATCATGCATAAAGAAAGCAAAAAACAGGTAGTATTTGGCAACACTGGTCATAAAAAAGAATAATGGAAACATTATTTTTTAACTAAAATAACAGTGGAAAGAAGTCAGAAGATGGTGTTTTAGAAAGTTTTAAAAATCTTCTTTATAATCTTTGTTTTTTAACTCCATAATAATAAATATTCACAATATTTTAACAAAAAATGTGTTTTTATAAAGAATCCTCCCACCATGGTGATAATAGAGAAACCTTGGTTATTGACTCTCAGTGGTAGCTTATAAACGACATATAGAAAAATCTGAATAACCTGGAAGCTTCTTTTTTTTTTTTCTTTGAGGTATATCCCTTCATCTGGCTCTGGATCCAGTCAACCCTACCTTTCAGAGATATCAATTTATAAATCACCTCTTCCTCATCTCATTCCCCTCTATCAATTTCTTCTCCTCAGCATTTTAACTTGACCAAAATCTCTGCCATCTTAAAAATACTTCTTTTGGTCTTATGTTTGCCCATATTGCCCTATTTCTCACTCATACTGAATAATATTTTGTAATATTAAAATATTTATCATTTAAAAATTATCTAACATTTTATAACTAAATTTAACTCACTTTTATTTATTAATTGAACATCTATATACCATTGCATTGGTATCTTTCCTTTGCTAGGTACACTTTTTTTAACTTGACTGTTATCAGTGGATTGGATTTACTTATTTTTGTGTTTATATAGTAGTTTCACAGTTTATATCTTATTTCTATTTTTTGACATTTATATGTACACTTTAAATCACATACATGGAAAATTATCCATCCAGTGTATCTTGAGTCAGTCAGTATCCTCTGAGCAAGAAAGAAACGTTAGTATGTTTCACTTCTCTCCAGTCTCACTTCCTTATCTATGATACAGTGACCTTTCGAAATTTCAATTCCAGAATCACATTAAAACTATTCACACTTTAGAAGCATTTGGCTTGGCTATGCTTCTATCCAACTTATCAAAGTGTGAATGAAGAGGTTGTATTAATTCTGCCTTCTTTTAAAGGTCTATTTCTTTTTTTTCCCTTTTGTAAGGTTTTTTATACATTTTCACTTATTATTTTTGTTGTATATATTTGAGGAGTACAACATGATGTTTTGATATACATTACATAGTGAAATGATCACTATGGGTAAGTAGATTAACATATCCATCCCCTTCCTTGTTTGTCTCTTTTTTGTGGTAAGAGCACCTAAAATCTGCTCTCTTAGAAAATTTTTAGTATACAATATTATTAACTATAGTCCTCATGCTGTACATTAGATATCTAGACTTATTCCCCCTATTTACTTGCAAGTTTGTACCCTTTGACTTATAAGGTCTCATTTCCTTCTCCTTGCTCCCGTAACCACTGTTCTACTCTCTGTTTCTTTGTATTCAGCTGTTTTTTTTTGTTTTTTGTTTTTTGTTTGATTCCACAATTTGACCTTATGTTTTACTGGTTACTTGTTTTCTACCCTTTCTTGTATGTCATTTTCTTCTACCATAGATTCTTTGGTAATTTTCCTGTGGTATATCTTCAAGGAACTCAAAGAGACTCTGTGGATGGTAAGGTTTCTGATTTCTTACATGTTAGCAAATAGTCAAGTGCCTGTTTGATCAGATCCACTGTCTTCTAGTTTACAATGTTATCTAGCCCACAATGATAGCTAAAGACAATCAGAACTTTAGCCTTTAAAGGGAAATGACTTTAGCTTTTCTATTTTCAGGTTTTTATCTTTGGATTTGGTTCTGACATTTTATCATACTGTTTATAGGGGTGGGTCTTTTATTGGCATCAGTTTTTCTGTTGCTTAATGTTCAAAGGCTCCATTCAATTTAAAGATACTTTTTATTCTTCAGCTCTAGAAAATTTTCTTTTATTATGATTATTTGTTATATAATTTTCTTCTTTCCTTCTAGAACTCGTTCTTGATAAACAGTGGAAATTTTGGATCTATATTCTATGCCTTTAAAATTATTTTTTTGCATCACCGTGAGCCAGAATCATCTCCTCATCCCAAGATCCTTAATTGAATCATATCTGCAAAGACCTTTTTTCCATATAAGGTAATATTTACAGGTTCCAGGGGCAAGGACCTAGTATCTTTGAGGGTCCTTATTCAGTTTCATAAGGGCCCTTTTAGTTCCTTCTGATTGTAGACCCTGAGGCTGGAGTTTTATTATGTGTCGGAAGTCATGACGTTGTCCTCATCCATCTGATCCAGCTTTGCTCGACTTTCTCACTTTCTCCACCCTGTCTCCTTTTTCCTGGCCCTTTTGCTTCCTTTTTCCACCCATTCAATCTTTCCAAGCACTTAACCTCTTTTCCTTTTTCTTTTCCACTCCCCCTTTCTGTCCTTCCTTCACCACCTTCTTCTTTCCTCTCACTTTTACCTTCTTTCCCTTCCTTCTTTGCTTTCTGCATTCTTTTTCCCTCTACCCCTCCTCATCTCCTTGGTGCCTGCCCTCCACCTTCTCCTTCCCCTTTTCCCATCCTCCTTCTGCTTCACTTACACCATATTCTCACAGGTTGTCTCTGCCTAATATCTCCACAGCTCCAATAAAATATTCTCACCTTGAACCACATCAGGAATTCTTCATCATTTCTGGTTTGCTGAATTTATTTTTTGTTCTTGCTTTCTAGGATCTTGATTCACTTAATTGTAAAACAGAAAAATCAATTTCTGAAGTCACATTAAGTTTTTGCAGGTTGGCCGGGCACGGTGGCTCACATCCATAATCCCAGCATTTTGGGAGGCCGAGATCGGCAGATCACTTGAGGTCAGGAGTTCCAGACCAGGCCGGCTAACATGGTGAAACCCCCTCTCTCCAAAAACTACAAAAATTAGCCAGGGGTGGTGGTGCAATCCTGTAGACCCAGCTACTTGGGAGGCTGAGGCACAAGAATCGCTTGAACCCAGGAGGCAGAGGTTGCAGCGAGCCAAGATCATGCCACTGCACTCCAGCCCAGGCGACAGAGTGAGACTCCATCTCAAAGAAAAAAAAAAATATTCTTACAATTTTAATACCTGGAAATGCCTTTTTATTTACAATATTTCTTTAGACTGTGAACTTCCCATAGCAAAGACTCTTCCATATTTGTTTTAATTTACTTAATGCCCAGCACATGGGGTTACTCTTACATGTTTCTGAAATGCATGCTGTTGTGGATTTTGTGAAATGAAATGCATGTGTTTTTTTTAACTGATCACTCAAGTTGATTAGACTGCCACGTCCCACGCGAAAAGAGGGTGCTCAGAAAGCCAGTGATTGGATAATAATTTGAGAATACTCAAGTTTCTAGTAGTCCTAGTTAGTTGAACCTAAAAATGCCATTAACCCTTTCTCAAAGAAGCAGATTGGAGGTGAGTAGCAGTTGTGTGGCTTTTTGGTGTGCAGCTGTTCACTTTCCAAACTTAATTTAAAACAATAAAAAATGTACCTCGAAATCATTTTGTTTCCTTATTTATTTAACGTGATTTATTCTAAATGCGTTTCATATCACCATAATGTATTGGAGCTCAACCACCACCTGTTATTTTGTAGGGGAAATAAACAAGACCTCTCTCATCAGATGAGTTAATTACGCTGACATATTCACTCCTCCCCAGAGATACCATAAACTAAAATGCCGCAAAGCTTTAATTCAAACAAGCAGGCTGGAAACAAGAGCTATTGCAGTGGTATAATTTTCTTTGGGAGAATCAAAAGCTCAACACAGGCTTGAACTTAGGGGGCAAGATAGCTGGAGTTGATCAAATGGAGGCTTGTCTAGGGTCGCATAATAAATCTGTAGGTGAGTTTAGCTTGAACCCATTTCTCAATGTTTTGGCACTATTTTCCAACCTTTGTGCTTCTGAGCATCATGTGGTCATTTTTTAAACTGTTTCATCCCGTTATTTCTCCTTCCCCTCAGGTGTTTGTCTGGGGATGGCTGTGCACCCGGAAGGCCATTCACTCCATGAAGAACCTGAAGGAGGTACCTGGTCCTACCTGGATTCTTGGGTGTGCGGGCAGCAGCAGCAGCAGCCATAGGGAACTTCATCCTAAGGAAATTAAGCACATGTTGCATGAGGCTGCTGTGGGGGTGCCTGGTCAGATTCTCCAGTGGTAGAACCTGAGATGAGGATTCATGGGCAAGGATTTACTGAGAATGTTCCCCCAGAAGAATTGTATAGGGTGATGGGAGAAGCAGCCCAGGGAAGGGAAAGAAGCCAGGCAAGGTGTAACTTCAGGCAAATCTCAGCCTCAGCCTGATCCTGTGGGGAGCTCAGGAGTATAAATCTCACCCCAGATTTTTTTCTCAACTGGCAGCAAAAGAAGTGGGCTTTCATACTCCTCCTCCCATTGGTCCCTGGCTAAGAGCCACTGGAAGAAGCATAAACTCCTGGACACTTTTGGTTTTCTTCCCTGGAAGCAAAGCAGCCCTCATAGCCGTGGCAGCTCCTTAAAAAGAATCACAGGTGTAGGAAAAAGCCCAAAGAAAGGGGGGAAGTGGGTATATGACCCACAAGAGACTGTAAGAAGGATTCAAGGTGGCGTGAGAGGAGAACAGCAGAGTCTGCTGTCCCCAGGAAGGAGTATCAAGTACTCTGTGCCTGCAAGGTGGAAGCTGGGGGAGGACCCCCACCTAAAGGCTGAGTACCTACAGTCTATATAGATTTTAAGGACCTCTAAAGTATTTGAGACCTAAAAACTAAAAAAAAAAAAAATCATAGTTGTAACAAAAAATTCACTTGAAATTAATGCATTTATTAATTCAACCAATATTTGTTAGATATTTACTAGGTTCCATTCTGTTCTAGGTGCTGGGGTTTCTGTAGTGGATAAAACACAAAAATACCAGACCTCATGGTGAAAAGAGAACGACAATAAACAAGATAAGTTAGATCTATGGTGTTGAGGAGGGAGGCGGGACTTTAGTCTGGAGACTGGGTTCCGTCGACTCCAGACCAAATTGAAGACTAGCTAAAACAGGGACCCGACGGGAGCAGCTTTCCCTAAGACACCTCACCCGTCTGCCATGTCAGTTTACCACTGCCATGGCAACACCCGGGAGTTACCACCCCTTTCCATGGCAATGACCCAAGGATCCAAAAGTTACCACCCTTCCTCTGGAAATTTCTGCATCAACTGGCCCTTAATCTACAAGTCATTAAAAGTAAGTGTAAATATGGCTGCAAAACTGCCCTGAGCTGCTACTCTCGGCACACTGCCCATGGGGTAGCCCAGCGCTGCAGGAGCAGTCACGGAGCTGTAATACTGCCGGAGCTATAACACTGTCACTTCAATAAAGCTGTTTTCTTCTACTCTACCACTGGCTCACCCTTGAATTGTTTCCTGGGTGAAGCCAAGAACCCTCATGGGCTAAACTCCAATCCGGAGTTGCCTGTCCTGCACCAGCATCTTATATTCATACGTTCCATAAAGAAAATAAGGCAGGGGAGGAGAAGTAAGTAGGGTCCGTGGTGGTGTGGGCAATGTAAGTTGTACTTTTAAATAGGGTGGTCAGGGCAGCATTCTCTGCTATACATAATGATTGCTGGGAACTTTTGGGCAAATGAGTAACTCAGAACTAAATAAGTAGCTTAATAAACAGTCTTTCCATTTGTTTTTCACCAAATACATTTTTAGTTCATATGCAATGGAAGCAGGGTCACGTATTATACAATTCCAGAGAGCTCCACTCAAAACTGGGCTTGTCAACATGGCAACCCAGGGAGTGAGTGCATTTTAATATTCTTGACTTAACACAGGGTGGTACCTCCTATGACAAGAATGGCCAGGATTACAAAAGTCTTAAAAGAGCCCTTCTCACTTTGGTCACGTAGCATTGCAGGTCTGCAAGTCAAATGACAGGGCACCCTAGGAAAAGTGATGTTTGCCAACTGAACTCTTGGAGGTAGATTGATAAATCCACAAACCAATTTATTCATTTACAGCAGGCGATGTAGCCGGCACAATAACTCAATCAGTCTCTTTCCTGGTATTGACTTACCTGAGGAACCAAATTAATTATCAGAAGGTTGCTCTGCTAAGTATGGAATTAGAAAGAAAGGAAATTGGATGGTCTTAAGGGATTGTTCTTACAGGCTTGGATAAATCCTGATAAATTGCCTTTAAAGAGAAAGGAATGCACTGCTCTTTGAGAACCTGGCTCAGTTGTAACCACCTTCTCCTTGAACTCTGATGCTGACCCAAGTTTGTCATCCAAGGCTTTTAGTTTACATTTGTTCTTATATTACCTCGTTTCAAAAAAAAAATCTAAATTGCATTGTAAATCAATGAGATTTTAAGTGTGCTGTGTTCTGACTGTTTCCAGGGAGGCATTTTAATCTCATGGATAAATGGTAATCTTTCATCAGAGATAATTTCCTCTTTTTGATCTTTCTCTTTATTCCTTTGTCTGTCTTGCTTTAGGTCCTTTTTCTTTTTTGTCATCACCATAGCAAATGTCTCAAAAAACTGTGGTTGTAAAATATGCAGATAACAACCACGCCTTTATTTCATCATAGTGGTTAGGAGCACACACTCCAGCTAAATCCTGGTCCTTCTTGGTGGCTGTATGATCTTAAGTAAGCTCACTTTGCTTCAATTTTCTTATTTATAAAATGGGAATAATAACAGCCATGTTATAGAGTTATTCTGATGATTCCAAAGGGCCTCAGAGACCTAGGATCCACAAAATCAAAAGTATGTTCATAAAAATATTAAGGAGTATATTATGTTCATAAAAATATTAAGAAGTAATTAGCCTTTTCACTTAGTTGACTTTTGGAATAATGGTGCAAGATCAATGCTGGGTAGACAGTGGTGCCTTAGTATGACAAGTGGTGGCACCAACTGTGCTAGCAGTCTTGGTATTCTGCACCACTTGCGGGGGGAAAAATGAAACTTAAGAACAGCCTTGATGAACTAGTAACATTTCTTAATTTTATTAAATCTTGATTTTTTAATGTTCCGTGTGATAAAAAGGGAAGTGTATTTAAAGCACTTCTGCTATATAAGGTATCATGATGGTCGTTTCTAGGAAAACACTTGTATGATTGAATTGGGAGCTGAAGTAGACACGGCTTTCATAAAACATTTTTATTTGGAAGAATGACTGACAAATTATGGTAATTCAGACCTCAGAATCTGGCTGATTTTTGTTTTGAAAATGAGCAAAAGGAGTATCCCTGCAAGGAAAACAGCAAGTGGTATTTGTTGCCAATGATAAAATCCTTATTTTCAAGCAAAAATGAGAATTTGTAAAAGTTGAACCCGCCACTGTGAGCTCGACAGCTTCCCCATGCTTAAATACTTTTCCGATAAGAATGGTGGTGATATGAACTATGTCAGAATCTGGAATATCTTCATAACCTGCTAAGTCAATGTTTTCCAGATGACCAATGTGTGATGTTACAAAACCATGCATGCATTAAAGGTCTATTCAAATTGCAAGATAGACCAAATGGATTTTAATGTAGCAGAGTATGAAAAGCCTATTGAATATGATTTCACATTCCACATTGTAGTAACCTTTAAAAACTTATTACTTGTTGAGTTTTGGTGTAGTATCAAAGAAGAAAATCTTTACTTATCTGAAAAGCTTTTTAAAATACTCTTTTATTTTTTCTAAGTACACACATGTGTGGGAGTGGATTTTCCTCATATACTTGCCTTAACCAGAACATATTATTACAGACTGAACACAGGGAAGGATATGAAAATGTAGCTGTTTTCTACAACTAGGCATTAAAAATGTACTTCTTACTAAATATTTTTTGTTTTGGAAACTATAGTTATCCTTTTATAGGCATATGTTGTTTATATTAACATGTAATGGATTCACTGTCATTTATTACTAATTTATTATTATTTTAGCATGAATTTTTAAATAAACATATTAAAACTTTCGCAGTTTTAATTTCTACCATGGCAAATGTTGATTGTGATAAGCCATATAAACAAAAACTCTCTGGGAAGCTCAATCATTTCTAAGAGTGTGAAGGCATCTTAAGACCTAAAAGTCTTGAGTGTCACTGATTTAGAACATTGCTTAGCTCATAGGAAAAGGCATATAATCCTTAACACTTTTATTGGCTAATTCTTCACACGCCTAGAATTACTTGTTCCCAAGGTATGTATAATTTTAATAACAGTTAACTTTTATTAAAGATTTACTTTGTGTGTACCAGACACTGTGCTATTTGCTTTGCATGTATTATGTAACCTAATTTTTAATAAAATGTGATGAGATAGGTACCAATGTTAGTTTTGTTTTATAGATGAGGGAAATGAAGTACGGAGAGGTTAGGTAATTTGACCAAGGTCACACAGCTATGGAATAGCAGAAATGAGACCCCAGGCAGTCTGATTCCAGACTGCCCCTCATGACTTTTTTTCTATGTGAGTTGTGTTTATATTATTTCCCCATTTAAATGCTCTGAGTCCCCCACCAACTAGATTGTGGGATCAGAGTCCATTCCCCTGACTCAACCCAGGCAAGTCTCCCCAGTACTTTCTAGGAACTTCCAAAAGAGTACCCCTCTCATGGAGCCACAGTGAAGTCCATCAGCAGTCATCCTCCACGTTCTTCTCTATTCCAATCACTCTCTGGTTTCCACTGGTTACCAAACGAGTTGAAGTTTTGCCATCACCTTCCTAATGATGCTCTTCATATATAAGCTATTACCTCACAACATGTGGGACACCAACAGGTGCTGGTTCTATCAAGACTGGCAATATAATTTGCAGGATCCAGTGCAAAATAAAAATGTGGGGCCTCTTCTTTAAAAGTTATTTAAAGTCTGCAGCTGCAAAGCATTGATCAAGTACAGAGTTCCATGTGAAGTGCTTTTTCAGTTGCATGCCTGGGGAATTGGCTCTGGGTTCTCTGCAGAGATGGGAAATACCACAGCCTTTCTGAATCTGTCACAGCTTGTGCCCCTTGGGCATGAAAGCAGGAGCCTCATGGCCCCACATACTTTCTTGTGAAAATGGGTCCTGCAGCTTCCAGTCTTTAGTCCTCTAGCCAGAGACCATCGAATCTAGTACACAGGGATGGAGGTGCTGATGCCTTGACACTCCCTCTGCTATCTTGTCTTTCCTCTCCTTCCAGCAGCAAAGCCAAGCCTTTGTGCTCATCTGTGGTTGTGACCAGTTGGAGAGACATTAGGAGATGAGATACTGTGTTCACTCCTCACAACTGTACCAGGGACCTGAGATATTCCATCACTATTCTATGAGTGAGTAAATTTAATATGTAGAAAGAACTGAGAACTTTTTCTTAAAAGCATGAAGAGCAAGACTTTGTCGGGTTATAGAGAAATCAAACTATTTTTTTCTTAAGCCAAAGAATGATGCTAACTGCCTTATTTAACCGAGCCATGGGAAGGATAGAGCAGGCTGGTTTCAGACATATATGGATCTAGGGCCCTTAGCCCAGTCTGACAGTCACTATGAGGGTCTTATCCTATTTCTCTGACTGGCCTTGACTTCAGACCCAGAGCTATCCCTGGACCCGTCACTGTGGCCAAGGGAAATGGTGGGACCGTTGGCCCAGATTGTGCCCACTCATGTGGTCCGGAAGCGGGCAGGGGTGCTGTGACCATCTCTCACCATGGTGAGATGGGAGAGTGGAGTAGGAGCCATTTGCCCCCGAAAGTAGTAACTATTCTGGATAGAACCTTTATGGCAAAGCCATGGTTCTTCCAAAATAACCCTTTACAGAAATGTAAACCTGAATGTGGGCAGGCAGAACAATGAGAGCCAGGAAATAGGATTCAGTTTAAGAAAATCTGGTTTATTAGAAACTGACATCAGGTGAGTGCTGATGCTTATATCTTCCAAAGCAAAATTTGGGAACCCAGAGAAAGTGAGGTCCAATCAGTAGAACCTCGCCATCCTGAGAGACACAGGGACTAATCCAGTGAATAATGCTCATGTGTTAGGATTTTTGGAGTTCCCACCAGTGGTTTTCCAGTGCCAGGGTATGAGAAGATAGTCTCCATGTCCAAACTCACAATTTCAGAACAAATTTCATCAAGATAAAGGTAAAAAAAAACCATGACCTGGGAATTTTGTCAGTTAGATCACTATTGCAGAATTTATTTAATGCATACCCATGTCTTACAGCAAAAGGCAAATATGCAAATGACACTCAGGTATGAAAATCACCCCTCCTCCGTGAACTGGTGGCCTGTGAAAGAGGAACCCAGAGAGGAATTGGCATACTTCCATTTCTATATTTCCTTCGTTTGGCACCAAAGGTAGTATTTTTGCAGTATTTTGCAATGTTTTGTCTATATTTGTTCTCCCAACACCCAAAATGAAGGGAGCTGATGAAGCAGAGGCAACCAGGAAGTGGGGAGGGTCACTTTCCTAGGGATGGGTGGAACCAGTGAGAAGCTGTCTGATTTGCAGTGGTTCAGTGATTTCTTAAAATTCTTTGCAGGGCTGACCTATTTCTAATTCCTCGAGCCTGTAGTCTGAAAGGTCATTAATCTGGGCTCGGCTCATGGTGCTGAGGCTTAAGACTTCTATTTCTTAAATGCCAAAGGTGTGTCAGGTTTTGAAATGCTGGTATCTCTATTCAGGCATGCAGTGGTTAGTAGAGAGGTACAGCAGCACTTCCTTTTGTCAGGGAAGCATTCACCTGACCAAAGGAGCCACCTGTGTTTTTACTATTTTTTTTTTTTTTTTTTTTTTTGCCATTTGGGTCTTTGCCATGGATTCAAAAGACAAACCAATCTCCCCCACACACTTTCTTTTTTCTTTTTTTTTGTCAAGTACAGGGACAAACAGGTATGTGTTTGCTAATGGGTGACAGCATCAAATGTACTTCCCAAGAGTCAAGTTGGAGGAAAACATGGAAAGTATCAATTTATTCTTGTCACTTTCTGTCTCCTCATTTTCTATAGAATGAAATCTGAGCTCTTTGTTGTCACATATGAGGTTCTTTCTGGTCCTCTTTCTGCTTCCTTCACTGATCTTCCTTCTTGCCTCTCCCCAAACTTACCTTTGACCTCTAAGAACCAGTCCTGTCTCGGTTCACATCAGGGCCTTTGTAAATGTCATTCCTGGCCTTCTCACCTGGCGGATTCCTGCTGACCTTTCGGTGGATGGTTCTTCTTTAGGAGGCCTCACCTGACTCCCCAACCCTGAAGGAGGGACTTCTCTTTGGTGTTCCCATAGCAACCAGTGCTTGCTGCAGGAACGCACTTCCTCTGCATGTAATTGCTTGTTTACTTCTCTTTCTTCCCTATTATGCCTTTTCTTGTTTCTTTCTTTTCCTCTTTCTCCTTCTCCTCCTTCATTTTAATGCATTTTCCTTGCATGAAATCCAAACATCATAGATAAAGAATGCCATCCTCCTGGGCCACGCGTCAGATCTCTTTCATGTCTCTCTAGACACACTTACCAGCCACTTACTCCCACAGTGCGCTGGGAGCCTGACCTTGGGGTCTGCTTTGACAGGCCTTTTGCCCTCCAGCTTGCTATTGGGCTTGGCCACTAGGGACACAAAAGAAGGTCGGGCTGGGAGGGAAAGGGTTTGATGTATGTGTCCCCTACTTCCCTCCCTGCCACATTCCCACCGCTGATTGTGTCACTCTAACTAAGGCTCTAGGTCTCCTCAGGTGTCCCTCTTCCTGCAATCACCTCTTGGGCTCTGGTGGCACTTTTTCTTCTTGTCCTTCGGGCCTGGGCTGGTGAATGGTTCCTGCTTTCACTATTCCAGAAGTTCAGCTCTGTACCGTGCTGCTCTCCTTAAACCCTGCCTCTCTGTAAGGTGTCCCTGTGTTAAATATTCCTTCCACTACCCAGGGTACGTGTGCATTCCATCATGCTGAGAGCCTCACTGATTCTTATAATCACTTCCAACCCTAGTCCTTGCCCCTTCCTCGAGTTCACCCAGTTATAACTATGTCTTCTAGAATATCACAACCCTAGATGCTGGCACAGTATCACACACATAGAAGGAGTCCAATAAATGTTGACTAAATGCTATTATTGAATCTTGGGCTCCCAGGAGAAGATGAGCTAAAAGTTGCTAATTCCAGCCAAACACTCATTTCCTCTGCACATCATAAAGATAAAACAGGATCACAGTTGTTAGAGTGGAAAATTCCCTCACTGTTACGGCAGCAAATAGCCAGTATGTGTTCCAATGAAAGACTCAGGAATGGGTATAAAAATAATCCACTGTATACCATCAAAAATTGAAAGCACATTCTTTTTCTTTGAAACAGTTTCGGCTTGTAGAAGCTTTCACTCCAACAACCATCCATCTAAAACTTCTCTCCAAGGGCACAAGTAAAATGCAACTTGTTTCATAATAAGTCCCAGGAGTTTACTTTAAAGACATGATTACCCAGAAGGCAATGAGAGCTGTCTACAATTTCTTCTGTTTTAAGAATATTTCTATCCTAACGAAAGACAGGATAGCACCAAAGTTTCACTGGAAATTTTGGCTTGTGAATTATACAGGAAATAGAAATTTTGCATATCTGTGATTGATCGTGGATTGGACCTCATTCCCCCAATTATAGTTGCTCAACTATGGAGCATAAGGCCCCATCAGAAGCCCACCTATCTGTCAGATCAGCAGTAGGCCAAGCTGTAAGCTGACAGCCTTTATTCTACCATGGTTTCATTGCTGGAATCAGTGACTATTTCAAAACCAAGCTGGGGCATTGCATACTCGAGCCATTATTACAGCTACTATTAGCAGTGCCCTTACTAGGTACTTTGCACGTCTTATCTCACCCAGGCCTCCCATCAGCGCCATGAGGGGGATGCTTTTAGCATCTCCATCTCACAGATGAAGACACTGAGGCTTAGCCAGATGAAGGGGCTTCTCCAGCTGAGTGGTACAGGCAGTACTTCCTTTGCAGCCTAGGTTCCTTATCACGTTTCCATTCACCCGGATGGAGGTGAGTCAAACTGCCTTTGGGAACCTCCAGCTTCCTGCTGGGGTTTGCCATTAGGGGCACCAAAGAAGATGAGAGCGTCGGAGAGAAAGGGTTTGCAAATTTGCAAAAATTTTTATTTTTTGTGTAATTCACAGGCTGGAATTTCCAGTGCAACTTCGGAGCTATCCTGTCTTTCTTTAGGTTAGAAATATTCTTGAAACAAAAGAAACTGTAGACAGCTCTCATTGCCTCTGGGTAATCATGTCTTTAGCATAAACTCCTGAGGCTTATTATGAAACAAATTGCATTTTATCTGTGTCCTTGGAGATAAATTTTAGATGGATGGGTGTTGGAGTAAAATTGAGTCTGGACTGCCTCTCTTCTTTGGTACCCACTTCTACTCTTGTACTTTTCTCATTGTGTTGCATTGGCTCATACTCAAAGGCAAAAAAAAAAAAAAAAAAAAAAAAAATTGGCACTAGCCACATTTGGTTCACAAACTACTTGCCCTCCAAGGTTCTTAAAGGGTGTGAAATTTTGCTGGATCACACTTCAGAGTTGCTCATAACATTTCTGATTTTATTAACTGCCTCACTCCCCCATCTTTTTAGGTCCTTGGGTAAAACTCCACGAAAAAAAGAGAAACAATGACCCATTGACAGCAATCCTCTGACTGTAGCTTTTTCTGTTGTCTTTAGATTCATGGAGTAGACATTCAACTAAGCAGAGATCCTCCTCCAACCCCTACGTCTTCCCTCTCACCACACATTCCCATGCCTGGCTCTTCTTTACCTTTGAAATGTCCTTGTTATCCGCATTAGTATCAACTGGTTCCATTACGGCACAGATGTCCTGACATGGACATTCTAGGGATTTAATTCCCCACCAGGCACCGGTTTGGTAAAGTTCTCTTTATTCCACAACATGAGCACTGTTAGCATTTTGGTCCTGACAATTCTCCGTGGTGGGGGCCATCCTGGGCATTGTAAGCTGTTGAACAGCATCCCTGGTCTCTACCCATGAGATGCCAGCAGCATCTCCAGTTGTGACAAACAAAAATGCCTTCAGATATTGTCAAATATCCCCTGAGGCCAAAATAACCCCTAGTTGAGAACTACTGGTTCTCAGTGAATGACAAGTGGGACCTGGCAGCAATACAGGTAACTCTGCACATTCTTACACATCAAGGCTCCTTGGAACATGCTCAGTGGTGACTGTGAGTCTCTCCCAGGAACAGGAGAGTTAGAAGCCCCCAGGGTGAGGATCCTAGTGGTTTTTTTTTTTTTTTTTTCTGAAGCCCTTTCATATTGTATGGCTATAGTAGCTCAGGGTCTTAATACATTCATTTCTGCATGGATGGGGTTTCAGGCTGCAACAAGATCTTGTAGGGACACTATCTCTGGCTATTAGGTGATCACAGTTCTGTGCATTGTCTCACCCAGTCCTCACAGTAACTCCAAAGACAGATTGTGTTATGATCCTATTCTACAGATGAAGGAACTTAGGAAAGTCACACGTCCAGGTCATACAGGTAGAGAGTGATGGAGCCAAGATTTGAGGCGAGGTCTTTTTGATTCCAGGTATGGATTGGCTGATTACAACTGCTTCTTTGGTGATAAGAGAGGGTACTGGGACTCCTCTATTTGAGAAGGAAATGCAGTAAGTGAAAGAAATGGTGGAAACTCAGATGCTGGACAACACATCCAGGAGGCTGGCTCCTCTCCATCAATAAACCAAGAACAGTTGCTTAGTGCTGTCACTTCAGAAAACTGACTGAGAGAGGCCAGATAATGATCCTTTCTTCTCCATATCTATCTGCTAGTCTAACTTCTCAGTTCCATGTTCTTCTTAAGGGGCAGGAAGGCTTTACTCAATTGTACTATTGCTGTTCAATGAGTGTTGCCACCTAGTTTAGGTACAATCACAAGATGATTTCATTTCACAAGCTATGTGAGGGCAGGACAATGTCTGTATTGCTTGCTGTTTTATTCTCAGCACTTGGGGCTCTCAATGAGCATTTCTGAAATGAATGAATCAGTGAATTAATGGATACATCTATCTTGAGAAAGGGTAGGCAAATTTTTACTTTTATTGCTTTTCTTAGATTTTTAATTCATGAGCAGGAATTAGTGATGGGTTTCAAGGTGACCAAACTTAATGTGGTACTTACATTATTGAAGTGGAATCTTAAAAATCTCTCCTATCCATTATATGTACTGAAACATCACAATGTACCCTATAAATATGTACAACATTATGTGTCAATTAAAGTAAAAGGAAAGAAGATATATACAAAAGGGTAAATCTGTGTTTCCAATACACATCTTTTGGATGACAGCAGACCATAATATGGCATTTCACAAAAGCAAGACAAAACACAACAAAATGATCTGTGGGTACATTGACTCATGATTAAATAACACTGACACTCCTAGTAGGAAAGATTTGCCCATTGGATTTTCTTTAGGTCCTTCTGTCTGGTTGGGGAGAAAGTCTCAGTTGGTGCTAGTGTAGTCTTTAACATCACACTATCGCTTGTTAATCTCCCTCTTTGACAAAGGAAGAGCAGACTTCAGGCTCAGACCCTTCAACAGACAACAAGTCCAGATAGAATTTTATAGCATTTTAATGTTTATATTGTGACATAGTCAAGTTGGTCATCTATGTAAGGCAAACGACACTTGGTGTTTTATGTTTACGGTTTTTGTAAAATATTTCCCTTTTATATAAATCTAGTTAAAAAAAAATGAAGGGAAAATTATTGAAAGTAAAGCATTTCATGTCTTTATAACGGTTGTTGCATAGACATGGCAAACATTTTTGATGTGGTACACAAGTGGGTGGAATTTGAGAAATACTGTCACACCTATTAAGAACAAAGAAGGAACTGGTTTTTAATCCTAAATTTACACCTTGCTAGAAAGGTGGCCTTACAGGAAATTCGTTAGCTTTTCCAGGCCTTGATTGTCCTCAGATGGAAATGGGGATAGTATGTACATAATAGTTTTGTTATAATATTTTAATGAAACAATATGTGTAGAATACTTTATTACCTGGCATTTAGGAATAACTCAAAAAATGGTTGCCATTTGTTGTTTAGATCTTGTTTCCCCATAAGCTGATGCCATTAAAGACTGACAATAATACCAGGGAATGAAAAATATGCCTTATTTTATTTTCAGATGGTCTGGCTTGATGATATCAAACCTGACGTGGCCTGAAGAGACAGACAATGGCTCTTGCTAGCTAATTATTGTCAGATGGATCAGCAGCCAACCAATACTTCTAAAACTATTGTTTTTGGCAAATGTTCCTCAACATTTTCCTGGTATATAAATAATGATCTCTTGCAGAAAGTCACTTCCTTTAGTTTCCTTGGTGTACGTTTCATAAATGGTTTGCTTTGGCAGGTTCTCCAGGAAGTCATTTTATCATAGCTACAGGTGGTTTGTGAAGAATTCATTTTGGTTAAGGAGGACACCTGATTACGCCTGCCTTAAAAATTTTCAGGCCATAACTATTTGGGAAAAGTTACATTCTCTTGGGTCTTGACCATCTATTCTATGTCTTGGGGCAGATTCTGAAGGAGATTCTGGGTAAAGTCTGGAAATTTTGGTGGCTTAACTGGGTTACCCTCTGACTCCCATTCAAGCTTTTTTGTTGTTGTTGTTGTTGTTGTTGTTGCTCTCTCCCTCTCCGATCATCTGATACTCCAAGAGTAAAGTCGAGTAACCAGTGTTGGTGAGATGGAACCAAATGGTGAAAGAAAGAGAGAGAGAATTTTAAAGGGCTGTTGATCAGGAAAGACATATGAGAGAGTGAGGTAGCTTGGAGAAAGGGAAGGGAGTGGTGCTTGGGGGAGGGCACCTGGATCCTGGGGGCCCATTCATCACCTTTATGGGGGCAGTAGATAGGAGGGTAATGTCAGAGGATTGCTTAGTATTTGGGCACATCTTCTTAGGGGCAACAAATTCCCTCCCCTCCCAGCAGAGTTCTACCAACAGACCGAATTCATTAGCACAGAGGTTGACTGCTGTCATAGGGACCCAGTATGAGCTTGGCTGAACCAAAAGAGAAGCTCTTTCTTTCTCTAAGCCTAGGACTGCTATAGTACGGCAGTACCATAGTATCAGTCATCCAGCCCCTTCTTACTTGTTGCTTCTCTGTTTTTTGACAACTTCCTTGTTTGGCTCAAAATGGTTTACTACCATACCCACATTTCAGCTAGGGGGAAGAAGTAAGTTCAGAGGGGTGGGCAAGGTCCTTGAGAAGCCATGTTCTAGAATTTGCACACATCACCTCTCTTCACAACCCTTACAAATATTTACCAAGCACTTCAGCCTCAAGCACAGTGAATAAGGCATATTAGATTTCTACCTTCAGTTTAAAAGGCCAGTTAGCATTCTTCAGGGACTACAGTCTCATTTCCTTGCCCACAAATATTTATCAAATTTTGAGAAAAACATATTCATTGTTTCCCATATTCATTGTTGTACATGAAGAACATTGCTGAGTTCTGTCTGAGTGCTGGGGTAACAGCAAAGACAGTAGGCAGATCCTCCCTGCAGGGAACATAGTCTGCTAAAAAACAGTAATGAACAAATATGTGAGCAAACAAAAAAAGTAATTGCAGGCAGGGCATGGTTGCTCACGTCTGTAATCTCCACACTTTGGGAGGCTGAAGTGGGAGGATCACTTGAGCCCAGGAGTTCAAGTCCAGCCTAGGCAAGATAGTGAGACTGTGTCTCTAAAATTAAAAAAAAAAAAAAAAATCAAACAATTAGCTGGGCATGATGGCACATGCTTGTGGTCCCAGCTAAATGGGAGGTTGGGGAAGGAAGATCACTTGAGCCCAGAAAGTTGAGGCTGCAGTGAGCCTTGTTCGTGTCACTGCACACCAGCCTGGGCAGCAAAGTGAGACCCTATCTCAAAAAAACAAAACAAACAAAACAAAACAAAACAACAAAAACAAGTAATTGCAGATTGTGGCGAGTGTTTTGGAAAAAAAACCCAAACTGAATGCTTACAGAGAAAAGAATGAGAAATCATGTTGTTTGAATTGATGGCTTCCAAAGCTTTTTGAGGCAGTGTCATTAGAAAGCTTATCCTTGAGAAGGAGGGAGCCAAGTGAAATTCTGGGATGTTGGAATACTATACAGCAGTGAAGATGAAAGAGTCACAGCTACATGCAACCATGTGGATGCATCTCAGAAGCATACAGTTGAGTGAAAAAAACATCGCCTAAGACTATATACACTATGATACAATTTTTTACAAACCTCAAACACAAACAACCAAGTAGCATATTATTTCAGGATGCATACATATGGAATAAAACTAAATACAAAAAAGACATGAGAATAATGAACACAAAATTCCGAATAATGTATACCTGAGTGGGAGAGGAGGAGAAAATAAGAGGATATTCAAGGTAAAGTGACAGTTTTAAAGTTAGATTGTAGGTTCCTGGATGCTAGTTTTGTTGGTGCACTTTCTAACTTATACACGTGTTTTTAACAGTGCTTAATACAACACATTTTAAAACATAGCGGAGGGGCATTCAACTAAGTATCTAGGGAGTCCCGGCAGACAGTGTAAACTGGTGAAGTGGCTGAGTGGGTCCCTGGGGAACACCAGAGCACCTGCCTCGTCTACAGGGGCGCCATCGCCCAGTCCCTGCCCAGGGTTGCCATGTGAGCTTGCAGGCCAATTGCCCAATAACATCCATCCAGAACGTCCGATTTTTCTTAAGGAGCCTCACATCTGACATTTGTATTTTTACAAAACACTGTTCCAATGCTGGCAACGATTCCACATTTCAAAAACTCTGTGGGGGCAAACGATACCCTTCGGGAGGCATACCAAGTCTCAGAAATAGAGGCAGTACTTGGAGGCCTATACTAATTCCATGCCCATTTGCAACAAGAATTCCTAAACGTATTTCTACCGTACTGCGCGGCTCTAGTGCAGGCAGGAAGGAAACCCCTCCCCTCTGCATTCCCAGCGTGTGCTATTTCCAACCTGTGGCTTTGCTGGGTTCCTACACTTCTCTCACTTGTGAGCTCTCACCTCTAAGTCTGGAATGTGTGAAGGTGGTGCCAGCGCAGCTGAGAGCGGGTGGGCAGGAGCTTGGGCTGTGTCTCCGCCTGAGAGCCTGATTTCTGCATAGCACCCTCGCCCCCAGCCTTCCAGGCCCAGCTGTGCATGGTATTTGCAACACCCTTATTTTCCCCTAAAGGGCCATGGGGGAGGAATGGGTAACACGCAGCTAGGACCATGCTGCTGAGATCTAATGTACGTTGTCTACTGTTGGGACTGAACACTTTCCATACAAGAGTATGCAGACCCCAAGGGACATTTGGCAATATGTGGAGATATTTTTATTGTCACAACTGGAATGGGGGCACTGCTCAGATTTGTGCGTGGTGGGTTGTGGGTGGAGGTCAGGGATGCTGCTAACCATCCTGCAATGCACAAGACAGCCCCCCTTCCTCACCCCAACACTCCAACAAAGAAATATTCCACTCAAGGTGTCAATAGTGAACAGTGCTGAGGCTGAGAAACTCTTTTCCCTCTGTCTGCTCCCACCAAAAGACAAAGGTAAATAAAGCCACGGGCTGCCCACTCCCTGTGAGTGATGAAAGGTGTGTGTTGGGGGTGGGGTATGGTGAGGGGTGTAACATGAATTTAGAAGACATGCCCTTTAGCTAGAGCTGGGATTTGTGGCCACTATTTTGTTTTTATTAAAGCGTAATGCTCACAAGCAGAAGAGGAGATTTGTTATTCTAAAGACAGTTGCACACCAAAGCATGCTATTGTATAATCTGGCATTTTCCCCACTAGGGAGCTATGGTGCATTACTCACGAGTGACAGAACCAACGAGCTTCATCTCCCAAGAGGCCGGTGCATCTGTTTAAAGAGAGCAGGCGCTATGCAGAGCCGCCCCCACCCCACCCTCCGTGGCGGAGTGCAGTGGGGGAAGGTAAGCTTCATTTCAGTCACTGTGAGGATGAACCATGCATTGATTCTATGCCCGCCCCACTCCCACTCCCCAAAAGGAGAGGGTAGAGTCCAATCGTGTTCTAGTAGCAGGACCCCAGGAAAGGAGGCGATTATTCTAGGCTTCAATTTAATAAATATGATTAGCGAAGTCCTGGCTGTTTCTGTACCTCAGTTTCTCAGAAGAGCTATGCATACTGGGGCCAAAAGCTTGGGGCTTGGGAATCAGCTGGTTGCCATCAGTTTGAATGCAGGTTCAGCGCTTACAGTGTGTGCTCTTGGGCCTTGACTTCTCCCTAAGTCTTGGTTTTCTCATCTAAAAAGTAGGGATAGTAATGCTTGTCTCATAGGGTCACAAGAGACAAGGATTATAAAGCACTCAGCACTTGCCAGGCATGTAGCAAGGATCATTCCAGTATTCAGAGATAAAAGGAAGTCAACGCATATTCTCTTTGCACCTTGCGGAACAGCTGGGAATTGAAATGAAATTATGGATGGGAAAATACTTGGAAAACTTAAAAATGCAATTTCAGTGAAATGTAATGAAATCAATGTAAATATCAATGCAAATAGCGATAGTGTTTATTGTGCTGATCCTAATAAAATAGAAACATTATTACACATTATAATTACAACCAGTTAGAAGTGGAAGAAAATTAGGTCTGCATTAGTTTAAACCTTCTATTTTATAATGGGAGAAATTGACTTCAGTGGCAAAACTTGAACGAATCCCAGCCTGGTGCCCTTTTTCCACTCCCCACAGAGTTAACTTGTTTAATTTGGCAGCCAGTTAGAGCATTGCTGTATCAGATGGAAGGTCTCTAACTTACAGACATAAGCCTCAGTTTCTTCGTCTCTAAAATGGACATGATAATGAAACCCAACTCACAAGGTAGTGATGAAGAGTGAGATCATGCAGGTCAAATGTTTAGCAGGCATGCCTAGCCCATGGAAAGTCCTCCAGAAACAGTAATTATCATTATCCTTATTAATGGTAGTAATTGAGATGACATCTGTACATGTATCTCTCCCAGAATCTGACATCAATTGGTGAGGGGGGGAGGGGCAGTCAATATATATTCATTTGTGCAATTGCAGATAACAGTACCTCAATGTTCTGAGAAACATTGGTGGGGACTCTAAGTCTTCCTGAAGAATTCACCATCACATTGTCTGGTTCCTGGACATCCCAGGGGAGGACCTGGACAGGTCAATGGCATCCTTTTGTAGCTTCAGAAACAATAAAAGCTGTCTGACAGTCTAGAATTCGGACAGGGATAGAATTCTACAAGCCAAAGGCCCTGATACTAATTTTGTTCTGGTCTTTGTATTAGTCCTTTTTTACACTGCTGATAAAGACATACCCAAGACAGGGTAAATTATAATGAAAAGGAAGTTTAATGGACTCACAGTTCCACGTGGCTGGGGAGGCCTCACAATCACGGCGGAAGGCAAAAGGCATGTCTTACATGGCAGCAGGCAAGAGAATGAAAGCCAAGTGCGAGGGGTTTCCCCCTATGAACCATCAGATCTCGTGAGACTTATTCACTACCATAAGAACAGTATGGGGGACCCTCCTCCATGATTCAATTATCTCCCACTAGGTCCCTCCCACCACACGTGGGAATTATGGGAGCTACAATTCAAGATGAGATTTGGGTGGGGACACAGCCAAACCATATCAGCCTTAGAGGATTTGTGAACATTTAGGGTGGGCAGCAGAGATCAGTCGCATGTTCTGATGACCCTAGACCAGTGGTTCTCACATTTTGGCCTGCATCAGGATCACCTGGAGAATTGTTAAAACACAGGTTACTGGCCCCATGCCCTCTGACGGTCTGGTGTGAAGCCCTATATTTTGCATTTCTTTCTTTTGTTTTTGAGACGGAGTCTCACTCCGTTGCCTAGGCTGGAGTGCAGTGGCATGATCTCGGCTCACTGCAACCTCCGCCTCCTGGGTTCAAGCCATTTCTCTGCCTCAGCCTCCCGAGTAGCTGGGATTACAGATGTCCACCACCACGCCCGGCTAATTTTTATATTTTTAGTAGAGACGGGGTTTTGCCATGTTGGCAAGGTTGGTCTCGAACTACTGACCTCAGGTGATCCACCCTCCTCAGCCTCCCAAAGTTCTGGGATTACAGGCGTAAGCCACCGTGCCCAGCCTAAATTTTGTATTTCTAACAAGATCCCAGCTGATGCTGATGCTGATGCTCCTGATCCAGGGACTGCACTTTAGAATCACGGTCCTGGAGCAGCATTGCTCTGCTTCAGTACTGTTGGTGTTTAGGGCTGGCTAATTCTTGGCTGTGGAGGGTACTGTAGGGTGTTTAGCAGCATCTCTGGCCTCTGTTCACTAGATACTGGTAGCAGTTTCGACAACCAAAAATGTCTCCAGACATTGCCTAATGCCCTCTGTGGGGCAAAATCTCCTGGTTGGGAACCCCTGCTGTAGACTGAGATGATTAGAATTGAACTCTAGTCACTTCTTGTCATAGTGGTGTGACTGCAGTCATATTGCTGTGCCTTTCTAGGCTTCTTCATCCATGTGATGGGTACAGGGATGCCAACCTCATAAGATCCAAGTGGAAACTAAGAGATAATACAGGGAAGGCCCGAAGCACAGTGCCTGTACACATTGAGCAGCTTAATTCATGTTAGTTATTGCTTTTGAGCCCTCCATAGCAGATCTACATAGTGCAATGTTTTTTGTTTTTTTTTTCTCCCATGAAGAAGTTTTCATAGAGAAAGCATTTTCATAGAGAAAGCAGGTTTATATAGAAAGCATTGGCTGCTGATTGGAGTGGAGAGGCTGTAGACCTTCATCTAGGATCGAGCAACCCCCAGAAAACAATTTTAAACATGTCCATTCAGACAAAGGAGTCCAAAACCATAAGGTCCTCTCAGCATCCTGAACTAATGTCCAGCTGTTATCTCGGTGAGTAGTTCCCAATCATTAGCTCAGAGGTGACTGACTACAAAAACATATTCCAGCTTTATGAGCACACCTCCTATTTGCTAGCCAGGGTTGATACTACCGAGATCTCTTTCCAGTTTTTAGAATTTAAAACAATGAGCTGGGCACTCACATTTTCTTTCCCAACTTTGCTCTAGAAGTGAGCTTTCAAATCTGGAGCACTGCTGCATTCTGAGTTCCCAAGCAACTCCTGTCCAAGGGTAATCTATGCTGGTACACACAAGGGATCATGGATTTTTCTTTGGCTGTCAGCTCTCAAAATTACCCAGCAATCCCAAAATGAATTTCCACTAATCTGACAGTTTTGCCTCTCCTGACATGATGTACTGTATATTCAGTGGTCAGCAGGGACTATTTAATTGCAGTTAAGCCTCTGCTGTTCATTGTGGCATTTAAAATAGAGCAATGTGTAATGTGGCTACCCTTACTGACTCTCCAGGCCCAGATGGGTGGGTGGAACTCAATTTTGGGGGTAAACTTCTACCTGGGAACATTTAGTAATTAAGTTTTACTGGCTAGCAGCTTTAATTCTTTCATTTTGAAGATTTATAAATGTTAGAATCAAAACTAACATCAAATCTCTCTACAAGGTAGAAGGAACTACGATATCAGATGAAACTGATGATGAGTTACAAACGGATTAGAAACTCAAGAAAGAAGAGATTAACATTTTCAGAGTACGTACTATATGCTTGGCAGTTTTCAGGTGTTATCTCACTTTTCTCTTAAGGCATTTCAAAGAGGCAGGGACGTTTCCCCCCATTTTACAGATGCAGAAACTGAGGCCTTAAAGGATTAAGTTACTGCCCAAGACTTGTGAGTGTGTGAGCAGAGCCAAGATTTGAACCCAGGTGTGTCTGATAACAGTCTAGACTCTTAATGCCCCACGCTAAACTTCCCAAAAGATGCTAGATGTCATTTGTTTTTCAACTGTTTATTTGACAGGTGGAGAAACTGAGGTGTAGACAGTTCAAAGTGACTTGCTGAGAATTAAGTTATCTCAGGCTCAGGAAATTAGCCTGTGGGTATTCATAAGTCTGATTATTAAGAATAATGCAGGGCTTTGCCGCTTATAAAGTGCTATAACTTCATTATCTCATACTAAATTTTGGTTTTCAAGCAATTCTGTTATATGAACTGATAACTCAAAAAGAAAAGCATTTTGATAAGTGCTCTTTTTCCCACTGTTGACTCTAATGATAAATATCTGCCTTATAACCACAAAACTGCTACTGTAAGGTGCCACGAACACATGAAGAGCAAAGACCTAAGTGGATTCACTTATTCAGCAAATATTATTAAGCTTGTAATATGTGCTAAACGTTATTCCAGGCGCTGGGAGTACTACAGTGAGTAAAATGTTTAAAACTTCCCTACCCTAAGAGGGCTTACATTTTAGAGGGCACAAGCAGATAACTGACTAAGTCAATGAGTGAGATATAAAGTATGTCAGGTCATAAGTGTGAGCCAGCGAAATCAGGATGGAGAGAAGGGGGCACCAGAAGCAGGGATTAAGTGGAGAGGGTGATATTTGAATGAAGATATAAAAATATGAAGACAAGTTTTTTGAATATATTGGAAAGAGCATTCCGGGTAGAAGGAACAGCTAATGCTAAGTCCTTGAGGCAGTGAATATATCCTTTGTTGTGTTTAAGGAACCGTAATGGTTAGCAATGTGGCAATTTTTTGTGGACTTATTTGCCATTCGTATGTCTTCTGTGGTAAAATATCTGTTCAAGTCTTTTGCCCTTTTTGGGTAACTCTTCTTCTTCTCCTTCCTCCTCCTCCTCTTCCTCCTTCTTTTCTTTTCTTCCTTCCTCTTCTCTTCCTCTTCCTCTCCTTCTCCTTCCCTCTCCCCTTCTCCTTCTCCTTCTCCCTCTCCCTCTCCCTCTCCCTCTCCCTTTTCCTCTCCCTCTCCCTTTTCCTCTCCCTCTCCCTTTTCCTCTCCCTCTCCCTCTCCCTCTCCTTATTGAGACAGGGTTTTACTCCCATTGTCCATGCTGTAGTGCAATGGCGCGATCTTGGCGCACTGCAACCTCCATCTCCCAAGCTCAAGAGATTCTCCTGCCTCAGCCTCCCAAATAGCTGGGACTACAGACACACACAGCCATGCCCGGCTAATTTTTGTATTATTATTATTTTTTTTGTAGAGATGGGATTTCACCATGTTGCCCAAGCTGGTGTTGAACTCCTGGGCTCAAGAAATCCACCTGCTTCGGCCTCCCACAGTGCTGGGATTACAGGTGTGAGTCACTGCACCCAGCCTAATTAAATTTTGAATATTTTATCCCTATCAATGACTTGTCTTTTCATTCCTCTAACGTTCTTAATTTTGATCAAGTCCAATTTATCTTTTCTCTCCTTTATAGATTGTGCTTTTGGTGTTACATCTAAGAAATCTTTGCTTTTGATTATTTTAAAAATTGATTTTCTCATCAAGTAAAAGAAAATGTACTTTCAAGTTCCTTTAAGTATATCTGTGTTACCTAGGCAACCAAGTTATTTATCAATAGGTGATCATTTGTAATGATTTGTTAATAAAGGAATTAGAAAATCTTGCTTTCCATGATCCTTAATCTACTTGCAAGACCTCATCCCCCTTAGTATAAGCTTATCCAAGGCCTACGGCCAACTTGGAAGAGAAGCAGGTGCGATTTTGTGGGGAAAACTTCCTGGGCCCTAGCAATAGGAGACTGAATTTTCTTTGTTCTGCTACTAATCAGAAGCTCAACTCTGGGCCAGTTGTATTCTCTTTTTTAGTTTACATTTCCAATTGCAAAAATAAGGAGTTGTACTAGATTTTTCTGTGCTCCTGTCTAGTCCTAATACTATATAAATGTGATATTGACAGTAAATTGAACATCTTCAGGAGGTCCAGGACTAGAGTCAGGCAAGAGCGGCGTCTAGAGCACAGCTTCTTAGAAGCTGTGCGTGGCTGGACAGGGTGGCTCACACCTGTAATCCAGCACTTTGGGAGGCCAAGGCAGGTGGATCACGAGGTCAAGACATCGAGACCATCCTGGCCAACATGGTGAAACCACGTCTCTACTAAAAATACGAAAATTAGCTGAGCATGGTGGTGCGTGCCTGTATTCCCAGCTACTCGGGAGACCAAGGCAGGAGAATCGCTTGAACCCGGGAGGCAGAGATTGCAGTGAACCGAGATCGTGCTGCTGCACTCGTCTGGTGATAAAGCAAGACTCCATCTAAAAAAATAAAAAAGAAAAAAAGAAAAAGAAAGAAAAGAAAAAAAAAGCTGTGTGCTCTCAGGATTGTCCAAATTTTCATTCTGCATTTGCACAACCCTAACAAGGAACCACTTGCAAGACACTGGGAATGAGGGCCTCCATGAATTTTATGCCTTCCATAATTCTCTTGCTGTATCCTAGTATCCTAGTTCTGGTCCTGACCTTCAATGAGATAAGTGGGCATGACCCACGTGGGGGCTGTGATGAACTGGCACAGGGTGTCTTGCATTTGAGTATGCATTCGAATCCCCTGGGAATACTGTTCAGTCTCATTCAGAGGGTCTGGTATGGGGCTTGCGATTCTGCCTTTCTAACAAGCTCCCAGCTGATGCTTGTGCTGGTGGATGGGCCCCATTTTTCATATCAAGGAACTAGAATGTGCCAGCTTTGTCCAAAAAAGCAACTCACCTTCATCCATGTGGGAATTCAGTCGCCAGAGTGCTTAGTGTCTTTTGTTTTGTTTTGTTTTTGGGACATAGTCTTGCCCTGTCACCCAGGCTGGAATGCAGTAGTGTGATATTGGCTTACTGCAGCTTTTGACTCCCAGGCTCAAGCAATTCTTGTGCCTCAGCCTCCTGAGTAGCTGGGAATACAGGTGCACGCCACCATGCCCAGCTAATTTTTGTATTTTTAGTAGACACGGGGTTTCACCAAGTTGGCCAGGCTGGTCTTGAACTCCTGACCTCAAGCAATCTGCCCACCTCAACCTCCAAAGTGCTGGCATTACAGGTGTGAGCCACCATGCCTGGCCCCAATGTCTTGATTAGTCAAAAGAGACACTAGAAATCTGTGATGTAATATGAAGTCTCTGAAAATGGGCAAAAAAATAGCAAGATCTCAGAATAAATTTAACAACAAAGTCAACATCCCCGTCCCCACACCAGAAATGTTAGCCTGAAAAAGGATGTCAGAGTTCGACTCAATTTCATTTCTCAGGGTGTCCTTGCTTGAGTTGACGTGCAGTGATGGATCAGTGGCTCACCTATTCTCCTCTTCCAACCTTTTTGCCCACTGTGTCTCCACTAGTAATTTTCATCTTTGTTTTTCAGCATATCTCCCCTTCTTTTTCTTCATTCCCCAGCTCCTTACATGCCTCAAAGCTTCTCTGGAGTAGACAGCTGTCTCCTTTGTCAGCCCAGCATCCATTTGCTCTCCTTCTGGCATCAGCCTGTTTTGTTTTGAAGGTTCATTCTCTCCCACGTTCAGTTCATGCGATTCAAACCAGACTGCACCTTCCTGCACCCATGGCTCCAGTAGGAACCAGGCCCAAGTTGGTCAATCAGGGTATTTATTCTATCACCCTAGCTCCAGTGATTGACTGAGGAATGAGCACAGTACCCAGGCAGGATGGATTACCTTTCTTGCCCAGCCTGAGTTATTGGGAAAAGGGAGCCCTTTCCCTTGGAATTGGTAAACTGGCAATAACAATATCTAACACTTACTGTATGTTTACTCTGTACCAGGCACTGCTTTAAGAACATGCTTTTACATGAATTATCTCTTTAATCTTCACAACAATCCTGTTTTGTATGTACTTTTATTGTCATCATTTCACAGATGGGGAAATTGAGGCACAGAGAGGTTAAAGAGAAGCGCCTGAAGCCACACAGCTTGCAAGCAGTGGAGCTGGGATTTGAACTTGTCAATCTGGCTGCAGAGCTGAGCTCTTGGAGACTAGGTTATACTGCCTAGTAGCATGTAAGCCTGGAGCTGCTGGCAGGCATTTTGTAAGTTTGCAGAGTGAACCTCAATGAGCGTGAAGCAGAGAGGAAAGCGGTACTGAGAGATGCAAAAAAGTCTGTGTTCCAGCAAGGGGATCTGAAGTCCTGGATCAAACCTTACCTGGTGCCAAGATTTACCAATCAGACATGCCAATTGTAAGAGCCAAATTTACCCTTTTGGGGGGATTGAGTTTGAATGAGTATTTTTGTTTGTTTGTTTTGTCATCAGAAAGGTTCCTGATTAATACACAGTATGACCTTGACCAAGATGCTTCATTTCTCTAGGACTCAATTTTCTTATCTGTAAAGGGTTCATCAACATTCGTTGGTTGAATCTTACCTGAAACATTTTTTTCAGTCTTCATCAATCTCATCTAAGCCTTTGTTTCCATAGAACAAAGCCATTTAAGGAAGGAGGGGGAAGTGTCATGGAGTCTTACTGTCCTGAGTGCAAATATGGTCTCTGTATTGTCCTTATCTGTTCATTTTTTGCCTCTCAGTACTAGAATGAAAACTCTAGAAGCGGAAGGAATTTTGTCTGTTTTCTTACTGTTGTATCCTAAATTTTTTGATTTTCATATATCTGTATATATATTTGTTAAATTAGTGAAGAAATCCTTGTACATCTTCATGGATAACAACCTGGTTTGGGCATGGTTTGCAGTCATGGGTCCTTCCTTTCGTGCGGGAGTGGTTACGGATGGTATTTGTTCCTCTCCGCTTCGTAATTCTCTCATCCATTTTTGACTTCATGGACAGGAACAATAGATGAAGAAAATGGAATAGTCTCTGAACAAAACACAGGGTTTTAATGCCTCTTAAATCCTGTAACATATTATCACTTCTAAACTCACAGTAAGCAGTTAAGTTCTCATGACGGGTGAATTTCCAGTTTCAAATGATATGAGAGAGGACTGTGTCTTACTTTCCTTTCTATTTTACGTATATTTCAATATCTTAGTAGAGCTATTACCTGAAATTGATCCCCAAGCATTAGGAAACAGGATGTTGCTGACACTGTGATGTGCTATTATATAATGTACCATTATTTGTCATGTTTGTCGTGACGTCCAGCCCAAGCTTCTCTCTTGCAAATAAACCTCATTTTTGTTTTGGGCGGCAATGTGCTCAGATCCAGGCAATAATAATAACCATAGTAGGCCTGGTGCGGTGGCTCACGCCTGTAATCCCAGAACTTTGGGAGGCCGAGGCGGGTGGATCACCTAAGGTCAGGAGTTCGAGACCAGTCTGACCAACATGGAGAAACCCCGTCTCCGCTAAAAATACAAAATTAGCTGGGCATGGTGTTGCATGCCTGTAATCCCAGCTACTCAGGAGGCTGAGGCAGGAGAATCGCTTAAACCTGGGAGGTGGAGGTTGCGGTGAGCCGAGATCATGCTATTGCACTCCAGCCTGGGCAATAAGAGCGAAACTCCATGTCAAAAAAAAAAGTAATAAAATAAAATAAAATGACTATAGTAGCTATAACTTGAGTATTTTTTCCTATGTTTTAGGCACTCTTCTAAACCAGAAACATGCATTTTATGTATTTGATATATGAAGGCATGGACTGGGATTAGGATCGGCCAGTCATGCTGTCACTGACCCCGAATTCCAGGCAGCTAAGTGAGGCCATGATGTTCCCCTGCCCAATAAGAGGCTATGCAGCGGGTGGACGGAAGAAGAAGTGGGCTTTGCTTCCAGCTTTGCAATCTTGGAGAATTTATTCAGTGTCTCAATAGCTAGGGTTTTTGTTTTGTTTTGTTTTGTTTTTCTTTTCTTAAATCTCTGAAAAGGGGTTAATAATACCTCACAGAGTTGTTGCAAAGATTAAATGAGCTAACGCCTGTCACACTTGGAAAAATGCTTGACCAGTGCTTCTCAACTGAGACAAGTCTGCCTCCCAGGAGACATTTGACAATGTCTGAAGACACTCGTGGTTGTCACAGCTAGGGTGGGAGTGGGGCAGGTGCTTCTGGCACCTAGTGAATGGAGGCCAGGGATGGTGCTAAACATTCTACAATGTACAGAACAGACCCTACCACAAAGACCAATCTGGTCCCTAGTGTCAGTAGTACAAAGTGGGAAATCATGGCCTAGACCTTAATAAACACTCAGAATATGGGAGCTCCCTGAGGGCTGCCTAGAACATAACCTCCAGAATAGCAGACAGATGTTGCTTTTTCCCCTGTCCTATCCCTGGAGCTTAGATCAGTGCTTGGCACATAGTAGTTTCTCAGTAAATGTGTGTTAAATGAATGAATGATAGATACAGTGACCCTTGGAAAATTTTTGCTGTCATGACTATTTCATCCTCCTCTGGTTTCATCCTACTTTGGTCTCAGTCATGATAAGTTGTTACAGGAGCCATTTACCACCATGGTACCCAACGTGCTGATGGAAGAGGCAAAGGCTAGAAGGACTCTGGGCCTCTGATGACCTTGTCAGCCACTGCACTGGCCTGGGCTACCTGATGCCAAGGTTTTCAGCCTATAAAAAAATGGCTCCCTGTTTGTTAGACCACTATTATACAGGTGTCTGTGACATGCAGACAAAGACATTCATAACTAATAACCAGAAAGGACCGCATCTTCTCTTAGGTTTATGACATAAATTTACTGTCTCAAACCCACTGAAGGAAACAACCCCATTGGTTAGTTCACTTCCACAGGCTCTGCTTATCATCAGATATGCTGAAATTAAATTTTTTGTATTTGGCAACTATGCTCCAATATTTAAATACCAACACTAAATACTCTAACAAAAGTGGAAATATCGTACCACGTTTTGGAAGTGCTTGGCAGCTAACAAACTTATCCTGGCATAAATTCTAGGAAGTTGTCTTAATTTTCAAAATTACTCATATAAAGAAGACATACATGCGGCCAACAAGCATATGAAAAAAAGCTCAATATCACTGATCATTGGATAAATGCAAATCAAAACCACAAGGAGATACTATCTCACACCAGTCAGAGTGGCTATGATTAAAAAGTCAAAAAATTTGAGATGCTGGCAAGATTGCGAGAAAAGGGAATGCTTAGGCACTGTTGGTGGGAGTGCAAATTAGTTCAACTACTGTGGAAAGCAGTGTGGCTATTCCTTAAAGAGCTAAAAACAGAACTACCATTGGGCTGAGCCATCTCATTACTGGATAAATACCCAAAGGAATATAAATCCTTCTGCTATAAAGACACATGCACACACATATGTTCATTACTGTTCTATTCACAATAGCAAAGACATGGAATCAACCTAAATGCTCATCAGTGATAGACTGGATAAAGAAAATGTGGTACACACACACCATGGAATACGATGCAGCCTTAAAAAGAATGCGATCACGTCCTTTGCAGGAACATGGATGGAGCTGGAGGCCATTATCCTTAGCAGACTAATGCAGAAACAGAAAACCAAATATTGCATATTCTCATTTGTAAATGGGAGTTAAATGATGAGAATGCATGGACACAAAGAGGGGAACAATGCACCCTGGGGCTTATTTGAGGATGGAGGATGGGAGGAGAGAGAATAGCAGACAAAATAACTATTGGGTACTAGGTTTAGTACCTGGATGACAAAAGAATCTTTACAACAAACCCCCATGACACAAATTTACCTATGTAACAAACCTGCACATGTACCCCTGAACCTAAAATAAAAGTTTTAAAACGTTACTGATATATTTAATGTATGTTTGTTGAAGGCTTAAGATAGGTCCAAGATGGGGCAGGGAGTGGGGTATAACAAGAAGAAAACAGAGCTAAGTTCAGTTCTCTGTCATTATAAAACTGACAGGCTGAAAGGAAATGCGGATCTGAAATTACCAGGGCCATGAGTGTCATGAATAAGCACAGAGGTCTAAACAACACTTACTGGGAGTCTCTAAGCTTAGGAGACCAAGCTAAGGAAGCTTAGGAGACTAGTCCTAAGTCAGGAAGTCTCTAAGCTAGTCCTAAGTCAGGAGGGGACTTTGCTGAGAAGGTGAGATCTGCATTACAATGTCAAGAGGCAGTATGAGACAGTGGTTATTAAGGCTCTGGGGTAACGTTATGAAGTTTTTGTTTGTTTGAGACAGGACCTCTGTCATCCAGGTGGGAATGCGGTGGTGGGATCATATCTCACTGCAGCTTCAAACTCCTGGGCTCAAGCCATCCTCCTGCCTCAGCCTCTTGAGTAGCTGGGACCACTGGCATGAGCCACCACACCTGGCTAATTTTTTTTTTTTAAATTTTTAAAATTTTGTGTGGAGATGGGGGTCTCACTATGTGTTCCAGGCTAGTCTTGAACTCCTGACCTCAAGTACTCCTCCTGCCCCAGTCTCTGAAAGTGCTATGATTACAGGTGAGAATATGAGCTTTTGAATTTCCCTATTACCTATTCCTAGATGGATGATCTTGAGTATTAATTGCCAAAAGGCTTGATACCCTATTTATTAAAATAATACTTCATAGGGTTAGTGTGAAAATTAAATTGGATAATAGTGTAAACTTGCTGTAAGCTTCAAATATTATAAGCCTTCAAGAAGTGTTAGATTTATAATTATTAAAAATTCACAGCTGGGTGCAGTGGCTCACACCTGTAATCCCAGCACTTTGGGAGACTGAGGCAGGCAGACCACGAGGTCAAGAGATCGAGACCATCCTGGCAAACATGATGAAACCCCATCTCTGCCAGAAATACAAAGAATGAGCTAAGTGCTGTGGCGCACACCTGTAGGCCCAGCTACTAGGGAGGCTGAGGCAGGAGAATCGCTTGAACCAGGGAGGTGGAGGTTGCAGTGAGCTGAGATTGTGCCACTGCACTCCAGCCTGGCAACTGAGCAAGACTCTGTCTAAAAAAAAAAAAAAAAAAAAAATCACCAAGGGGAGGAAGGATAAAAAGCAGGGGCATGCACAAACTTATTTTATGATTTGTCAAAACTTGTTTCTAATTCATTCCTTGCAGGTTACATCGTCTGGAGACTGAGAACTTGAGATGCTCCTTGTTCGTCCAAGCATTTGAGCAAATCCAGTGTCCTTTTTGAGCAAAATATGAGCCCCACCTTTAGAATTTGTGAATCTCCCCTTCAGATGGGAAAGCTTTTTTGTGGCTGAAATTAGAAACAGCCCAAATGTCTATGAAATGATGAATGGATAGATAAAATGTGATATACCAACACAATGGAAAAGTATTTGTCAGTAAAAAGGACTGAAGTCCTGATACATACTCCAACATGAATAAATCTCCAAAACATCATGCTAAGTGAAAGGAGCCAGACACAAAAGACCACGTTCTGTGTAATTCCATTTATATAAAATGGCAAAAAACCAAATTCATAAAAACAGAAAATAGATTCCCATTAGTACCTAGATTTGAGGGTGAAAAAAATTAACTGCATCATCTTTTTGGAGTGATGAAATATTCTCTAATGGATGATTGTAATAGTTGCACAACTTCTTAAATTTACTAAATATCATTGAAATGAATAAATTTTTATGTTGCATATATGATATCCCAATACATTTATTTTTAAAAAGATCCTTTATGACTGAGTTAAATAAACTTGCAAGCTCCTAAATTTGTATGGTAGGATGTTAATTTTTAGTTTAAGACATTTGGTTTCTAAAGATACTGAGTCTCCAGATAAGTCAAACGGAATATTAGCAGTTGGGCTAATCTGAGATACAACCTTGATGAATTTGCTAGGGATGTCCGATGGTTAAGAGGGACATTGAACATTTGGAGCCAACAAGATCTCTGACTTCCATCCCTAAAGTGAACTTCGTTACTTTGGACAGCATTATCTCATCTACCTGTCGAAATCCCCTCTCTAAGTTATTATCATCAAGATGATTCAAATAAAAACCAATATTGCTGTCTTTTGTCTTTTGTATAGCCATATTTGAAGACAATGGCTGTTAGGTTTCTTAAAATCCCTAAAATGGGATTCCTTAGATCTCATTCCATGAAAATTATTTTCATCCCATGCAGAAAATTATTTTATGATTTGGAAAAACTTGTTTCAAATTCATCCCTTGCAGGTTACATCATCTGGAGACTGAGAATTTGGGACACTCCTTGTTCATCCAAGCGTTTGAACAAATCCAGTGTCCTTCTTGAGCAAAATATGAGCCCCACCTTTAGAATTTGTGAATCTCCCTTTCAGATGGAAAAGCTTTTTTTTTTTTTTTTTTTGCTTTAAATAAACTTGATCCTTAGATCTATATGATCTTCAGGTGAAAATCTCTTTGTGGCCATGAAATTTTTACTTTTGGTGTATCATTTTCTCCTATGATACAGGATGAGACATGTAGTTCAGTAGGTTTTCCTTTTTGTCTCAACCGCTAGGAAAGTCAGAGTTACATTAAATGGCCAGTGTTGCTGTAGCTCTGATGTATAATAACGCCTTATTGCTATTCTTTCTTCCCCTCTCATGATTCTATATATAATTGTCTCATTTGTATTATGCTTAATTTAGTGAACTACCTCACATTTTAAGCAGTGAGTGGGGGTTACAAATAAAAATAATGAATGTGGCTGGGTGCAGTGGCTCACGCCTATAATTCCAGCACTTTGGGAGGCCAAGGCGGGTGAATCATGAGAACAAGAGATCGAGAACATCCTGGCTAACACGGTGAAACCCCGTCTCTACTAAAAATACAAAAAATTAGCTGGGCGTGGTGGTGGACGCCTGTAGTCCCAGCTACTCGGGAGGCTGAAGTAGAAGAATGGCGTGAACCCGGGAGGCAGAGGTTGCAGTGAGCCCAGATCGCGCCACTGCATGACACAGCGAGACTCCGTCTCAAAAAAAAAAAAAAAGCATAATTTTGTACATTTACAATTATATTCTTCTGCTTTTGAAATTAACCAACATGGGCAACACCATTGGTGCTGGTTGTCATATACACACATATATATACAAGCATGTATGTGTTTTGATGTACTAGATATGCAGATATAGGTGTCAACATGAATTCTCAGCTGAAAAATAGGAGTAGCTAGTGAAAGTTTGTGGCTAGATTTAAATCTCTAGAAACTGTTCTTTAGAAAGGACACATTAATGCAAGGTAAATTTTACTAGGAAGAACTAAGTAATAATTCTCCTGTTATAAACCATACAACATTATAAGGGAGTTAAGTTTAGATGACTTTAAAATCCTTGTGGTTGGGGTTCTATGATTTAGACACAATTGTTTCTTTCAAAATTATTTCTCATGACCTCAATATAACTTCAAGGACATCTAATGCCTAAGGAATCAGATCAAAGATGGCACTTGAAATTTCAAAATAGGATACTAAGATATTCCACTGTAGCCTTCTGGCAGCAGTTACATGAGTTGTTGCCTTTCTGTCTTTGAAAACCAGTCTTGCCATCTCATAAAGAACAGTGTGAAATTGAACTTGCAATTAAAAAATAAGCTTCGTTTTTCCCCTCCTCCCCACAAACCTCTCGACACAACCAAATTGAGGGTCATCAGGAAACAGAAGGAAGAGAATGCTGTAAGATTTCAAAGATGCCTGGTACGAGTATTTCTTAATTGAGCCGTGCTTTCGAGCAGCGTGGAATTGTTCTTATTAAAAATTAAATAAGAACAGCAGAGAAGAACATGGGAAGCTCTTCGAGATTAGAGCTTCGTGAGATTTACTTAAAAGGCTTTCATTAGGCACTGGGGGTTCTGAAGCATATTAAAACCCTACCTGTACAAAATATATGGTGCTCTAGCTTTTAGCCCCTTTTCCTAAGAAATATAAAACATGGGCGCTTAAAACAGGAATAGGAAAAGAATATTTTCACAGCGTTTTTGAAATAAGGTCTACATGTTCAGATTAGTAAATAATTAACCCTTTTGTTCTTTTCCTCTCTCTTTCCCTTCCTTTGTTTTTCCCTGCCTTTGTCAATGCAGGTTAGCACAGGTCCTAGCTGGGGTTTGGTTCTTTATTTTGTTATGTTTTAAAAATCAATTTTCTATCTTGGGTGAATGGAGGAAAGGTTTTCAGCAGGGTTTCTCAAACTTTAATTCGCACTTGAATCGCCTGGGATCTTGTTGAAATGCAGATTCTGATTTAGTGGGTCTGGGGATGGGGCCTGGGGTTCCGCATTTCTAACAAGCTTCCGGTGGGTGGATGTCAATTCTGCTGATCTGTGGACTGTTCTAGGATAGCAAAGAGATCCAGTAGCCCCTAAATTAAATCGTATGTATCCAATTCCTTTAAAGAAGGTAGGGATGGACCGACTAGGGGAAGAGTGGGGATAGAAAAAAAGGAGAAGAATAAATAAAAACAAAAAGTGCACCATATCCACAAATATAAGCAGCCTAATTATCCCCATTGTTTCAGTTTGATGATTTATCATTCCTGAGTAAGTGATGCTGATAATACAAATTTTGTCATATTTTTGTAATACAACTTGGCTTTTGGTAAAGCAATTGGAGTTCAAATATAGATCAAAAATAGATCCTTTAAAGTGCTGAATATGGAACATGCATGTGCATGTACACACACACACATTCACACACACACACTCACACAGACACACACACACACTCACACACACAATGCTGCCAGTCAGAGCTGCCTGCTCTTCTATATATGTGAGGCCTCAAAATTTTCCCTGAAGGATACAAAGAACCATGTCGTTAAACATAACAGTTTTGCCATAGGCAGAGCAGGGGATAGAGGCCTGATATTCAACAGAAATTTCAACAATGTGGCCACTAACCTAACTTGGGGGGCTGGGGTTCAGGAAGAATTCCTTCATCAAAAAGATCAAGTGAAAAGACTCATTGGAAAGTATTGGAAGTATTTTGCAAACTATGGAGTGTTGGATAAGTGCTACTTGCTATTATTTTTTCCTGTTAGCATTTTATTTGCTGTATTTTATTTCATTTAAAATAACTTTTTGAGTTGTTGCAGGTTCATGCAATCCATGCTGGTTTTATTGCAATTTGCCAGTATGCATCAAAACTGAAAATTAAAAGTCCAGTCTAGCAAATTCATGGACTGAAATGAATTCTACCTAAACCCATATGTAAATGTGGAGAGAGACATGTATGAGGAAGGTCACTGCATTAGTGCTTGGATGGAAAACAATCCGAAAATGCCTACGTGTCCTTCAGTGGGACTGGCTCCGTGTGGAATGGCACATCCGTAGAGTGAGATATTCCGTTGCTAAAACCTCCAAATGAGGGGCAACTGAGGTATGAGCATAGAAAGCTGTCCTGAATATAAATTGTAGTTCGTTTAAAAAGAAAAAAAAGGAAAAAAAAAATAACACGAAGATGTCCTGGAATTGGGTTGTCTGCTTGTCTGTCTGTCAAGCTTTATTTTGTTAGCCTGGTAAAAGCTCCTGACAAAAATAACACTAAAAGGGTAGCAGCAGTGATCACTAGGAAAGGAATTAGAAGGAGGTACATTCTGTTTCTATTTTCATACTTTTTCTTGCTGCGTTTCTGGAAAACGGAACATAAATAGAAAAGAGGACAGAATGGGCAAGTAACTAGAGAACTTAGATTTGGGTCCCAGTTTGGCTTGGCCGAATAATAGCTTTGGGCAAGTTACTTCACAAGTCTGAGCATTTATGTCCTCAAATGTACAGTGAGGATTGGAACAATGCCACCCCATGGTTTTATGTCTTTGGAAGATTGAATGAAATGCATAAAGCACTTTGTCCTCCACAAAGAACCAAGAATGTCCTTGTTTCTTTTTGATGCTCTAAACATCCTATGTGATTTGAGGACACTGGCAATCAGTGCTGATACATATCGGGCTTAATACACCCAAATCCCTGAAGCTTTATACAGCACCCCCCACCACTTCTCCTCACCCTTTGACCCCTTCACAGACACTTTTCCCATCTCTATGGGTGTCCCCTAACAAAATGTCAGAAAGGCCCAGGTCGTTGACTTACACTTTTGTATTACCATAAACTAATGTGCTTTTTTCCCTCAAGACTATTTGCTCTTATATCTTATTCTGCAACATCTGCCAAAGGATTTTGTGATGAAAGAAATATCAGCCCCAAAGCGACAAGCCAGGAGGAACTCAGGTAGGCAAGAGTCTACCTGACTCTTGGGGTGCCTGAAAGGACATAAAATAGTGTTTGCCGCTTGAGTCACTTCCAGTAAATATTGCTGGTCCATGAACCACTTATATTATTTTTTGACTAATTATTTTTCACAAACTCTATTTTAAACAACTTAAAAATGCTTGTTAAAAGAAAATAGTAATTAGTAATGAAAAATCCACATATAAGGTTTTCATTGATAAAAATAAATAAATGATAAAATTTTGAAAGTATTCGTCTGTATACCACCTAAAACAGTGTTGTGTCCTAGAGGATACATTTACCACCCTTTGGACAACAGGTGTATCAAATATCTCCAACTCATCCCAATGACTCCTATTCTTCTTCGCATTCTCCCAGTGGGCAAGAGACACAAACGCATGAAGCACTTCATGGGTTTTTGCAACAGAAAAATCCTGTTGCTCCAGAGTGGAAGAGTCTCTTTCCAGGAGGGTAGACAATATGCCTCATTCCCTGCTGTGTCCTTTGTGCTTAGTGCCTGGATGAACAAATGAAAAATTGAATGAAGCTGGGTGTAGTGGCTCATGCCCGTAATTCCAGCACTTTGGGAGGCTGTGGCGGGCAGATCACCTGAGGTCAGGAGTTCAAGACCAGCCTGGCCAATATGGTGAAACCTCGTCTATACTAAAAATACAAAAATCAGCCAGGCGTGGTGGTGCCCACCTGTAATCCCAGCTACTCGAGAGGCTGAGGCAGGAGAATCTCTTGAACCCAGGAGGGGGAGGTTACAGTGAGCGGAGATTGGGCCACTGCACTCCAGTCTGGGTGACAGAGCGAGACTCCATCTCAAAAAAGAAAAGAAAAGAAAAAATGAATGAATAAATGCAGTGTTTCTTATTCAATGCTGATGACTTTAAAAAACAGATTTCTTATTTTTGTTAAAAACAAAACAATCTTCTGTTTTCACATGTCAAACTCTTTTGTCCATTTGGGAAAATCACTTTAAAGAAAGAGATAAATGCAACTCCTCCATTATCACAAGGTTTGAGTTTGTACAAAGAATGCGAGAATTGAGGCTACAGCTCAGGCTATTAGTGGAATCTGTAAAGGGAGAAAATTAACTGTTCATCATACATATATGTATATATATATACACACACACACACATCTATATGCAGCAATGTCTACGAGAAGCCTTTTGTTCTTATTTAATTGTTGTAGAGTCTGCCTGACTACAGTGCTGTGCAGAAGTTCTCAGTTATATAAAATCAAAGGACTTGGATCCTGGCATTCTAAGAGCTGTCTAATTTAAGACCATTGAAATTCATATAATATTGTTAACTTCTATCATGTCTCCACGGTGGATTTTTTACCAGATCTAAGTAGATCACAGGCGAAGACCAGGGAGAAATGAAAAAAAATGCATATATGTGTATGTGTATATCTGTATACACACAGAGACACATAGTAGCATATATCATTTCAACATATTCTAGTTTGCAACAAATATGCAGAATACTAGACTGTGAGCTACCAAGTCTTCCAAATTCTGAGTATTATAATCCTTCTCTTGGTATAACTGACATAATTATTGTTTTCGATGAAATCAGAGATTTTCTTTATGCAATCTTTTTTCAAGAAAGAGATAGATATGTGCAAGCTTACAGCACACACACACCCCTATCATATAATTATATTCTCTCTGAGTCTTTACACTCTGCTGTGATTTCCTTTATGTCTTATTGGGGGTTTCATCCAGCAACTGAATGACTGGAGGGAAAAAAAATAGAAATTTTTTGTCTGTCATAAACATCAGTGAGATTGGATTACAATTACCTTATGTACAAGTAGGTAGTTTTTCATACTTTAAACTTTGCAGTTTTTAGATCTCTACCATAGCTTCATGTCTATTTGTCATGGATATTCAGTTTGCAATGTCTATGAATGATTTTGTTTTGGAAAACGAGATGTTTGGAGAAGTCTATGTACGTGTGTGTGTGTGTGTGTGTGTGTGTGTGTGTGTGTGTTTTCCCTGCTCCAAGCATTTCATTCACCTGATTTTGATAAGACAGCCTCAAAATTTCAGTTAATGAATCATAGCTCCCACCACCCTCTCAGCTAAGGTAATTTGGTTTTAATGGGCCCCAAATAGGGTTGCCAGATAAAATATAGAATGCTCAGTTAAATTTGAATATCAGATAAACAAACAATGTCTACTTTTTTTTTTTTTTTTTTGAGATGGAGTCTTGCTCTGTCACACAGGCTGGAGTGCAGTGACGTGATCTTGGCTCACTGCAACCCCCACCGCCCTGGTTCAAGCAATTCCCCTGCCTCAGCCTCCTGAGTAGCTGGGATTACAGGTGTGCACCACCACGCCTGGATAATTTTTTTTTTTTTTTTTTTTGTATTCTTAGTAGAGACGGCTTTAACCATGTTGGCCAGACTGGTACTTTTATAGTACAATTATCTCCCAAATATTGCATGGGATATATTACATCAGAAATAATTCGGCTGGATGTGGTGGCTCATGCTTGTAATCTCAGCACTTTGAGAGGCTGAAGCAGGAGGATTACTTGAACTCAGAAGTGTGAGTTCAATCTGGGCAACATAGTGAAACCCTTTCTCTACAGAAAAAAAAAATAGCTGGGCATGTTGGTTTACACCTGTGGGCCCAGCTACTGGCTGAGACGCTGAGGTGGGAGGACCACCTGAGCCCAGGAGGTCAAAGCTGCAATGAGTGGTGATCACACCACTGCACTCCAGCCTATGCAACTGAAAGACACCCTATCTCAAAAAATAAAAAACCCCACAATTCATCATTTATAACTTATATTTTCAAATATAAGTTGGCATCTTGTAGTTTTATTTGCTGACTTGGGCAACCTGAACCCAGCCTTCAGCACCAGGCCTGGACTCTCTCACTGGCCCGTTAGAACAGCAGTTCTATGGCCATCGAGAGCCAAGGCTAGAAGTTCTGTTGGCTGCTTGAGGGAGAAACAGGATTTTCTTCCTCTGGATCTGAGGCTGAGGATCTCATGATTTGGGGTTGGTGTTGTAGACACGTTGTGCCGTGGCGGATCAGCATGGAAAGACAGCACATAATGATAATGATTGATAATGATAATAGCAATAGTTATTGGGCACTTTCTATGTCCTAAGTAAAGAATTTTAGCTTATTATTCTGTCTATAGTCTTATGCTTGACTCTAAAGGTGAAGGTTAGGGTGAGATTTACTAGGTGGAAGCACAGCAATTTTCTGGTTCCATTTAGCAGTTTTCTCTCACGACCAGGTGAGATGGCTTAGTGATGACACCCAGGGACCCTGGCTTCTTCGCTTTTGCTCACTCACAATCCTTAGCATGAGGTTCTTGTCTTTAAGGCCACAAGGTGGCTACTGCTCTTACCATGTCAGAACAAGGGGGAAAATCTAGGTGGCCTTCTCCGGAAAGCCAGTCTTCTACTCAGGAAGCCATTCCCAATATATTGGGACATTACTTTTTCATAATTGCTACAATTATTGCCTCACTTTACCAATGAAGCACCTGGAGCACAGAGATAGCAGGTAACTTGTTCCAAGGTTAACAATTAGTGTGTTAGTAGGGTTTTCTAAGGCAACAGAACCAATAGAATGCAATATATGGAGAGAGGGAGAGAATCTATATATATCATCTATATCCATATACGTGTATGTGTGTGTGTGTGTGTAGAGAGAGAGAGATAAAGTTCTAGAAAAACAGAACAAATATAATGATAATGTGTAGGGGAGGGAGAGAGGAAGAGATATATTTTAAGGAATTGGGCCAGGTAATTGTGGGACTGGCAAGTCCAAACTTCGCAGGGCAGGCTGACCAGCTGGAGTCCCAGGGAAGAATTTTGATGTTGCCACTGGAGTCTGAGGGGTGTCTGAAGGGTCCTTGGGGGCATAGAGTAGGTAATTTGTTCCAAGGTTACACAATTAGTGTATTAGTAAGGGTTTTCCAGAGAAACAGAACCAATATAATGTCCTCTATCTATCTATCTATTTATCTATCTATCTATCTACACACACACATATATATAGAAGATAATCTATCTATCTAAGAGTTTATCTATATCTACATCCATATATATGTGTATATACATATATCTCTATATATGTCTGTCTATCTATGTATGTATGTATCTATCTATCTATCTATCTATCTATCTATCTATCTATAAGTATAATAGAGAAAAAGAGAGAGAGTTCCAGAGAAACAGAACCAGTATATTGGGTGGGGGAGGGAGAGAGATTTATTTTAGGGAATTGGGCCATGCAATTGTGGGGCTGGCAAGTCCAACCTTGGCAGAGTAGGCTGGTCAGCTGGAGTCCCCAGGGGAGAACTGATGTTGTGACTGGAGTCTGAAGGGCATCTGGGGACAGATTTCCCTGTTCCTCAGAGAACCTCAGTCTTATTTCTCTTAAGGCTTTCAACAGATTGGACGAGGCCCATGTAAATTATAGAAGGTCATCTGCTTTACTCAAAGCCCACTGATTCAAATGTTTATCTGTTCTAGAAAATGCCTTCATAGCGACATTTTGACTGATTGACCAAATATCTGCATAACTTGGCCCAGTCAAGTCAACACCTAAATGTGCCCTGCAGTTGGTAATTTAGAGAAGCTGGGAATCAAATCTTTCTGGTGTCTCCACAGCCCAGGCTCTCTCATTTGCCGCCACTCATACGATTCACACAGCTTCTGTGAAAAACAGGTGAAGTCTTCATTATTTTTCTTTATCAGTTTTTGAGATACTGCATTGATTCTCTATTGGCGTTATTATTACTTGCTTCATTATAACATGATAAGGTATATAAGGAATTTCAATCCATGGCATGTAGTAGCCTAATCAAAGCTTTTTCTTCTGTGAAGAAAAAGCATTACATGTAGGGAAGACAATTTTTATCCTTCATAAGAACACTGAATAGCAGATCTTTATTCTGTCCCTGCACAAATCACTTGAATTTCCTTTTTTTTTTTTTTAAATAAAGTACAGATACTGAAAGTCACATGAGAGAATTATATAGCTTAATGGGCAATATAAGCTGAATATCCAAAACAGCCACCCAGCTCAAAAACGAGAGCTTTGCTGGCAAAGAAACACCTTTGTGTATTCCATCCCAACCCCAGTTCACTTCCTTTCCCCAAAGTAAGCATGATCTTGACGAGGAATTGGCTTGACAGCTGTTTTTACAAATAAAGTTTTATTGGCACACAGCGACACCCAGGCATTCCTTGACTTGTCTGTGGCTGCTTTCACACTGCAATGGCAGAGTTGAGTGGCTGTAACAGAGACTGCCTGGTCCTCAAAGGCTTAAAAAATATTTACCACAGAAAAAGTTTGCTGACCCCTGGTCTTGACTTTCACAGTGGTAATTTCCTTGAGTTTTAAGATAGTTTTATTATCCAAGTGTTCATTCCTAAACACTATAGTTTACTCTTGCCTTTTCTCTGTATGTCTTTTAAATCTCATTTAATCTATAGGCTCACCTTCTAGCCCTTTATTTTCCTTGCAGTTTATTTGTGGAAGACACAGGCCATTGAACCTATAGTTTCCACTCTAGATTTTGCGGTTGCATCCTCTTGGTGCAGCTTAGCAAGCTCTTCTGTTTGCTGTACCTCCTGCAAATTGACAGCTGAACTCAGAGACTTAATCAGACTTGGGTTCAATCCCTCTGGCAAGGCTTGACTGTGTGTGTTCACTCAGCAGTAGGCGTAGAACGTCTGTTCATCTTTCTTTCTGAGATGCCACAGCTGCCAAGGGATGATGCCTAGATGTGATCATTTATGATGATTTTCAAAATGCTGACATTCTGATTGAATCAATTCTTTTTTATGTATAACTTGCAATACTTTTAGAAAGAAATACTTTGCCTCGTCTTTCATTTGAGTTCCTCAAAGTTCATATAGGAAAAACAGGTGAAGTCTTCATTATTTTTCTTTATCAGTTTTTGAGATACTGCATTGATTCTCTATTGTTGTTATTATTACTTGCCTCATTATAACATAATAAGGTATGTAAGGAATTTCAATCCATGGCATGTATTAGCCTAATCAAAGCTCAAGTTATCCCACTTTTGCCAGTGAGAGCCTTTTCAATATGGCTTTTGAGTCTTTTTGAGATGACCCTGAAGTCTGATAGGTCTTTCACTGTTTGGTATGACAAGATGTTCTAAACTCATCTTCTACATTTTCTGTCCCAGATCTGGAGGAAGCGAAGCCTTCCTTTCCCTCTTTTAAGATGGTATTTCAAATAGAATACTACACAGCCATAAAGAAGAACGAGATCATGTCCTTTGCAGAAACATGGATGGAGCTGGAGGGTATTATCCTAAGCAAACTGGCACAGGAACAGAAAACCAAATACTGCATGTTCTCACTTATAAGAGGGAGCTAAACATTAAGTACATATGGACATAAGGAAGCAATGGACACTGGGGCCTACTTGAAGGTGGAGGGTGGGAGGAGGAAGAGGATAGAAAAACTACTTATCAGGTACTATGCTTATTACCTGGTTGATGAAATAATCTGTACACCAAACCCTCGCAACATGTAATTTACCTATATAACAAACTTGTCTAAAATAAAAGTTTACACACACACACACACACACACATATATATATATATTCATATATATATGAATATATGAATTTTGTTTGGAGGGACACAAACATTCAGATTACAGCAATGCAAATATTTTTGCTTTGCATCTTTTGTAGTCTTATCCACCCAGGACCTGTGCCTCTTGTCCCCACCCTCTCATTTGAAATTTGAGGGTTATAAGTGTTCTGATTTTTACTCTGAGTTCTTGCATGCTGATTATGCTCTGTGCCCTGTGTAATTGGAAGTCAGTTTTGCTAGTTATAAAATCCTCGACTCACAATTTCTTCCCTTGAATAAGTATGGGACTCCATTTTCTACTGGCATACGGTGTTGCTTTCCAAAAGTTTGATGTCGATATTTTTTAGTAAATAATATTTTCTTTTTACCTAAATGTCCAATTAATATTTCTTTTGCTTTAAAGTCCAATAGATTTCATTAGTTTTAAAGTCCCATAGATTTTATTTCTTGGAGACTGTCATTCCAGGTTACTATTCTCAGGTACCTGGGGGACTCTTTCCATAGGCAGTTTCAAATATATTTTTTCAATTTCAGGAAAGTTTCTTAAATTATGTATCTCAGTATTTGTTCTGTTCCCTTGCATTGGTTTTTTTACCATCTATTTTTGAACCTTCTCTGCCTATCTTCAGTATTTCCACTTTCTCTTGAATTTTTTATTTTCTTGCTTCTTTTTAATTTTTAAATTTTTTATTTAAAAAATTTTCATTATGTTCAGGCATTGTATATTGTATTAATTCTCTCTTGTATTTATCACATTTTTAATCTTGTAGTTTTTTCTAGCTTAGATTTCATTTTTTAAATGATTTTTTATTTCTAAATATTTCTCATGTTCTTTCACCTCATTTCTAAGCAATTGAATTCTGATTTGTGCTGTGTTTTCAGGTCTTGTATAATTTTATTGTATAATGTAGTATGCTACAGTTTTGATCTGTTTGTGGGCATATCTTTCTGGCGTGCTTTCATCTCTATAAGCATGTTATTGGTTTTTACTTCTCTTTTTTCCTCTTGTAATGTTGCGAGAGATCTGACCTCAATACTTTTCTGTTGTCATTTCTATGTGAAATTAGTTATCCCGAACTTTTAAAGGAAATGTGGTTCAGGGCAATTTTTCTAATCACACAGAGCTTCCTCATCTGTCTTCATATAGTATGCACAAATGGTGGCTTGATTTCTAAGATTTCTCTGGCTGTTATTCCAAACTCCCCCAACTCCACACTTTTATTTATTACCTTTAATTTGGATTCTCTTTCCAGGAGCTTCTTCTCAGTGTGGAGCCTGGTCCTGGCGGGGGCCTTTGGCAGTTGTCACTGAGGGCCCCTGTAGCCTGGACCACTCCTGCCCCTTTCAGGACTCATACTGGCCTCTTGCACTCACGGGCTCTTAGAGCGGTCATGGCAGCCCCATCTTTGCCTGCCACCTCAGCTGGCCCACTGTTTCTCATTAAGTTCCTGTTGGCTATTTAGGGTTTCTCCTATTCTTAAATCTGTACACTCCATTTCTAACCTCTGCTTCCTCTGGGCAGAGTCTGACCCATGAGGACTTGGGGCTCTCATCTCCACCCTCCCGCCTGAAATATGAGGTTTGTAGAGATGCTTTGTTACCTGCCTTTTTTTTTTTTTTTTTAAATTCAATGTTGTCCATGAGTTTTGTTTTTTCTATTTAGTTGCTATGTTTGTTTTTAATGTAAGGGGAGATTAAAATATTACATGGTCACCATATAATCTCCCTGTCTTAAGGTTGACTAATTATTAGCCTTAGTTACATCTGCAAGATCCCTTTTCCATGTAAGGTAACATTATCAACAGAGTAACATCAGGGGATGAAGGTCGTGGGGGCCATGTTAGAATTCTTGCTACCACATCCTCATTCATTTATTTTGAATCCTAAGAGTTTATTGAGATTCTACGATGTTCTAGGTCCTTGCAATAAGGGTACAATGATGAATAAGACCATGGCTCTGGTGCTATGAGTAGAAAATGCTGAATGTTTAATGAATGGATGACTAAATAGATATGTAAAGGTCTAAATGCACATTCAGAAAAAAGCAACGGAAGACTGAGACTCAATATTATTGAGTATGTTTTAAAGGTCCATGTATCATCTTGAATGGAAATGTTGCTCAACTTCTGATGAGAAGACTAATTCATCAATATCTCTGTTATCATTGACTGATGACCTCGCATAATAAAAGATCTTGACTTGCGTGTATGTTAACAATTAATGGAATGGGTAATGTATCACACAGAGTATATGGAAGGTAATAAAAAGGTATAAATGAGAATTACACAGGTTAGTTGGTGTCGTTAATGGTTCTTTTGTTCTGCGAGAGCAGCAGTATCTTATTCAGGTGACAGGGTTGCAGTTCTGGTTGCCAAAATGACTTAAACATGCCAATTCAACTATTAGTCCTTCAAAGGTATTTTCCATTGCAAAAACCCCTTGCCCAAGTGTATTGACGATGTTGTCTACTTTTGACCTCCTCGTTTTTTTGACCCTTTCAGGGACTTTAACGATGTGGAGACCCATTCACTTTGTTAGTGTATGGTTCCATTCATAATTATTTGCATGGTCTTGTCATGCTTCTTTATCTCCCAGAAGGCTTCTTATCCTGTATCCAGCCCCTAATGAAATAAAAGGATAGTGATCAGTTTTACAATACACAGTACTACACATGGGGCTTCATTTATTTATTCAGAAATATATGTCATGAAGATTGAATGATAAGCTAATATTCAGAGCTGGGAAAAGCAATGCTCTACATTAGGGAGAATCAGCATTTGTTAGCATAAGCAAAACTCTGAGTCTTGATTATAAGTGTCAGTGTGTTAAAAAACATTGACTAAACCCAGTGTGAAATTACAAGTCTGTAATGCAAATATACTTGGTAAAATGCAAACACATTCATCCATACATTAATTCATTCATTCAACAGCAATTTATTGAGTGCCTAGCCTGTGTCAAGTGCTCTTCTAAGCACTGGAGATACAGTGGGGAAACATGCAGAAAATGGCATTGCCCTTTGAGAGCTTATATTCTAGTGGGAATTAGAAAATACACAAAATAAAGACATCATTCTATTATCATTTATTAATCGAGAGTAATGATTTTAATGTTGACAAAGAGGTTTGAGTGAAATAAATTAGATGGTTTGTAGTAGAAGTAAAAAGAGATTTGCACTGTTTGCATATATGTTCTATGGACATTTGTAAGAATTGTTTCATCTTGGTTGGATCAAACGTTTTTCAACAGTTGATTGAGCACTCAGTATATCAAATGCATAAATTTTACTGAATGTAATTTTTATGCAAAATAATTATTATTGTAGTGGAATTTTATAAATATGTTTTAATTATGCCCTTGTAATTTTATCCTAGATTTAATAAATAATAATATTAGTAATAATCACTGCTACAATTTAACTTTTAAATATTAACTTAATTGTCACCTCTTTAGAGGATTTCCTTGACCATTCTATTTTTAAGTATACTAATTGTTACCTAATACTGAATTCCTTTAGTTTCCTTGGTATTTATCAACATGCATGCACTTTTATTTTTACATATAATTGCTTATCACCTCTCTTTCTCACTAGATTGTAAACTCTGGAAGAAAAGGGAATAAATCTCTTTTATCAATGTATACCCTTCATGATGACTGGCACACAATAATCCTTCAATAACATATATTAAATGAATGAAATCCACTCCCCTCTTTTCCTCCTTCTCTGACTTTCTTCCTTCTATGTTCTTCTTTTCATTCGCTACTTATTTTACTATTCTTCAAGTATTCATATAATTTGCAATAATAGCAGCCAATTATTTATTGAGAGTTTATGATGTACCAGACACCACCTAAGCAGAATCATTATAATACTAAAAAATGAAGAACTAATTCTTAGTGAATGCCTCCTCTGTCTGTATCGGGCACTGTATTGGGCTCTTTTCATCCATTATTCTTTAATTCTCATAGCAACCTTGCAAAATAAGCATCTTTATCCCATTCAAAAGAGAATAAGCTGTGATTCTAACAGGGTAGATAAAGTGCCCACAATCACAAAGATGGAGATGGGTAAAGATTGAACTAAGATGAAGAAAACTCTCTCCACATCACAGCCTGGGTTTTCAACTCATCTTTGCTGTCTCAAAATAAATTAATAGGGTTTATTAGTTTCCTGGGTTGTGAGGATTAACTGATGTGTTTGGATAAACAAGAGAGTTGAGGTATAAATTAATATCACTGTTGTAAGTCATATTGCACCTTAAAAATAAGAACATTATTTAATCATTGGAACTCCTCAAGCCTCAAATTTAGAGAGAGAAATGACACTTCTGGGCACTAACTGAATACAACAGTTGTGACTGCTCCCATTTTATGCCATTAGAGACAACTTCTTTACCTCCCCAGCTCACCTTCGTTTTTCTTCCAGCAACAGGCATGTTTCCTTTTGAAGACTCTCTCCTTTCCCAGACTCAGTCCACGTGTCCTGGATAAGGATTCTCCCTCAGCTCCAGGGACAGAGCATAGGACCCAGGCCTCAGCTGACCATGCACTGTTTTCCTTTAGCCAGAAATATGAGCTCAAGTTCTCTGAGCTCAAGTTCAGAGTGAGCTGAGCTGGCCCAATCATAATAAATCCTGGGGTCTTTGTGGTGCAACCAGAAAATAGACCCTTAACCCCTCTGAATTTTTTCATGGGAAGATAGGTCTAGGGGTGCTACAGTTATTTTGTCACTACCTGGGCAAAGCTTGGGCTTCTGAAGGTCCCCAGTGTACCCTGAAAGTGAAGCCAACACAAAGCAGAGCCAAGAGATGAAGAGAATGTGATTCCAACTTACATTGTTTAAACTCTGGATCCAGGTCCTCTTGGATTCTTTTCTTTTTTGTTAAGCCAGTTTGAGTTAGGCTTTCTATCACTTGCTTCTGAAACTATTTTAATTGTTATAGCCAGAGTGGGATGATTAGATATGTCATATGCTGATATGACAAGTAAACCCTGAAAATACAGTGGCATAACAACAAAAAGGTGGGTTCCTCACTCATGTCACAGCTGATTGGGGGTTAGCAAGTCTCTTGCATGGCTCAAGATTGACTCAAGATTTGAGCCCCTTTTTAGTTTCACATCTGGAACACATGTCCTTTGCGGGTGCTGTGGCAAAGAGAAAACACATTAGAGGGTGGAATGGTTTATTTTTAAGTGCCAGACATTGGCCCAGGTTACATCCTTTCCAGGATAATTCTCCAGTCACGTGGCCCCAACCTAGCTGCAAAGGAGGCTGGGAAATGTGGGGCTCACATGGGTGTTTGGTGAGCAATAACAGCTCCATCACAGCCACTCTCTGGAGAACCTTGATAGTCTTTGAGTTTTATTATCTACAGTCAGAATAAAGGTATGTTATATGTGGAAACTTACAAATTCACCCAGAGGTGCTCTTGAGAATCTCCCCTCTTCTCTGATGGTCAGTTGGGCCATGATGCCACCCAGAGGTTTTCTCTTCAGAGGCAGAAGGCTTCAGCCCCCGATCATGACTCATGGGCGCCATCTTCTACCACACAAAGAGCTTCTTTCAAGGTCTCCTATATGAGGATTAATTTAGCCCAGCACATAATTACTACTTCTTACATGAAGAATCATCTCTAGTTCCCAGTATTCTTCCATACTAATGGGATAGAATTCTTTATTATATGATTTCATGGGCTGCTTGGCTACTTGTCCCTTCCTTTCTTCCCTTCTTTGACTAATCATTACTGGGCACCTATAAAGTGCCATGCATTGTGCTAGACCTTAGAGACATAGCAGTAAATAAGGAAGATATCATTCTTCCCAGCAGATCAAATTGTCTGCTTTCATACTTCTCTTCCCTTCCTTCCTTCCTTGCAATATTTTAATTTGTAAGCTATTTCAATGTGCGTCGTTGATTCTAAGATTATCGCATTTCTTTTCCTCATTTTTTGTCTTCCTGCTATCCGGATCGGTAGAGTTAACCTTTATATAATAGGACTATGAACTACATTCCAAACCTATGTCCCCGGAAAAATTTCAAATCCCCCTCTGCATTTCCAAGTCCCCTTGCCCATAATCACTCTCCTGATCTCTTTCTCTCTGACTTTTGAGAGGAGTGCTTGCTGCAACCCTGTAATTCTCCTTGTCTCCTCCCCGCATCGTATTTGGAGATATCTAACAGCATTTGACTGAGTTTTTATTAGTTCTTAGGGTACGTTTTCCATTTTTCAAGGATCTCTCATCAGGGGTTCTTTGCCAGTAATTACTACAGCACCGAAGACTTGAAGGAGCTTCCTCTCAGCGTTGAGTGATGGAATTTCTTAATGCTACTGCTTTTTATTTTTGGAGGGGAAAAATTAAATTAAATGTGCTGTTTTATACCAGGCTTATTTAGTCTGCAAAGACGTCGGAATAATTTTGTTAAAATGAGCATGCTTCTAGATCGTGCTGTCGAGTTATAAGAACATGAAAAGGCCTCTATGTATTTATCATTTCCCTAAGGGTATTTGCCCAGAAAAGGTCTTAGACACATTGAAAGGACAAACACATATAATAAAGACCAGTGATGTTGAGGATAAGCCTTTTATTGGGGCATTACCTTAATCAGGGGTCAGCAAGATAGGGCCTTTGGGTCAAATGCAGCCGGCTGCCTCTTTTTGTAAATAAAGTTTTATTGGAACACAGTCATGCTTACTTGTTTACTTATTGTTTTGGCTGCTTTTGTGCTGCAACAGCAGAGCTAATTGTTGCAACAGAGACTATACAACTCACATGCCTAAAATACGTATTATCTGGCCCTTTGCAGAAAAAGTTTGCCAACCCTTAACCTTGATGCATTTTTTGGTGTTCATTTTGGGATTTCCACACATCTAATTGTTTTACATGAAAGTACTCTTTTCAGCTTCACACATTACCATTTATTGGCAAGCTTAGCTGCAGAGTTCACATACAAGAGAAAATGTTTGTTCACAAGTAAGAGACCCATTCATTCTCTTTTATTTATATCTCGTCCTCAATTTAAAAACAAAACAAAACAAAATCAGCCATGGAAGAATTAAAACATGATTTTTTTCTTTGTACCCTTTTCTGATCTGTCACAAGACTACCTATTCTAACATACAGGTCAGTGACTACCTCGGGCCGACACTGAAGACATGATTTATTTTAATTGACTTAAAGTGATTTTCCTTCAACTGAAAAATGCTAATGTAATTTTCAAGGCTAAAACCACTTTATTTATTTTTCAAATTTATGTATTTATTCTTTAATTGACATATAAAATATGTGTATTTATCATGTAGAGCATGAAGTTTTGAAGTATACATACATTGTGGAATAGCCAAATCTAGCTAATAGCAGATGCATTTCTTCATATAGTTATCATTTTGTGGTGAGAACATTTCACATCCACTCTGCTAGCATTTTTCAAGAAAACAATAGATCATCATTAACTATAGTTACAATGCTGTACGATAGATCTCTTGAACTCATTCCTCCTTTAGCCTCTGGTATCTGGCACTCAGCAATCAGTCTAACAATCCTGCTGAAAACTTACCACTTCATGACTATTTATTCCAAAAACATGGACACTTTAAGTGAAGATCAGTTTCACAATTAGATAATTGGTGTATGTGACATTCGTCTACTGTTTCATTTGAAAACTGACTTAAAGTTGAGAAAAAATGAGCATTCCCTCTCTTTTTTAAAAAGGAGGCAAATATCAGAAGATTCCCCTCGCATCCAAATTATTTGTAGTATGAGCTTAAGAGAATTCAGCTGCCTTGTGCTTATCTGCACCAAATTATATGGTGAGAGACACATTGTTCCTCATTAGCAAGGATAAGAAATAATGTCACATGGAGAAAAATGACTTTCTTTAAATTGTTTAAGGAGTTAAAACTAATATTCAGAGTGTAGAATGATCTGCCCTGGCCATGGTCAGTAAATAGTAATAACAGTAATAGTGATGGCTAACATTTATTGAGTTCTTACTTCATGCCAGGACTGTGCTAATGGTTTACATGCCTTATCTATTAAAGAATTCCCAAAACTCCTTGAGGTGGCTGATATTTATTCCCATTTTACAGATGAGAAAATGGAGTATCGGAAAATTAAACTCAGATCTACCTGACTGTAGTCCAGTGGTTTTTAACTGGAGGTCATTTTTGATCTCCTTTTCCTATCCCTATCCCACCTCAGGGCACACTTAGCAATATCTGAAGACTTTTTAGGTTGCAACTGGGTCGGGTAAGTTCTACAGGGATCTGATGGCTACTCAAGGATGCTAGTAAACGTCCTATGATGTATAGGACAGTGTCCCACAACCAAGAATCACCTGGCTCCAAATGTTAATGGTGCCAAGATTGAAGGATCCTGTTCTAGAAGTTGCAAAGTAATAGAGACTTCTAAGTATTTAGATTGAGAGGATGTTACAGGGGACTCTAGCTTCTTTCTAAATCCTAGGGAAGCAATTTGTAACCCATCCATCCATCTGTCCTGAATGGCCTCTTTCTCCCTCTTAGAAAGAGTCTTAGATAATAATGTTATTTTTGCAGTAACCACCAGTTCCACATTCTACATGCAAGGGACTAGAGAGCTCTTGCCCTTCCTCTGTGTGAGTTCTCATGGTCCTTTCATGGACTTTCCACATGATCAACACAGAAAACTGCGCTTACAGAATAGACTACCATTGCTGAGATTCACTCAGTTAAAATCTTAACCTGGCAATAGAATTCCCTGCCCACAAAAATGAAGATACTTGCAAAGAAATGTGAAATAAGAGCCCACTTCTCCTCTAACCAAATTTATGGTTGTAACAGGTAGATGGTCTCACATACAGTGCAATAGGCTATGTTGTTATCTTTCCCTTTTCCCTTGAACTTGCCTCTCTCTGGCCTCAATTCTATATTCTAGTCTACCTTTAAACCTCACATTGTATGAATGGCAGATGTTATCCAGGGCCACTTCGAGCATGCAACCTTGTCCTTAGTAACCTTCTCTGCACTGCTCTTTTAAAAGGGTTTAGTTCTAAATCTTCGATCTCAATCCAGATTAGAATTATAGAGCTAATGTTCAACAGTGCGTCGAGTTTATTTTACATTTCCTATCCAGTTCTACTCCAAGCATGGAAGTTTTTATAGAAAGAAAGCTTTCGGGAAAGAAATTATTAACAAATAGAGTACTTCAAAAATCTCTCTCCAAATTTCAACTCCTTTACTTACCTAGTCGTTAGATAACTTGATAGTTATCTCGGTTCTGAGAAGGGGTTTTAGTGCTGACTCCACAGCAGATCAGCATATACCCAGTGCCACGTTGTGGGTATGGCATGGTGCCTGGGACTGCGGGAGATCCACAGAAACATAAGGAAGATCTTTGCCCTTAGGGGTTTTACATTGTGGTTGGGAAAATGGGACATATGTATACACATGGAAAATGAAATAACTAAACAAAAGGTAAATGATAATATGAAGCAATCATCCAAGAGGTGGCAGGAAGTATATCTGCTTTTTTAATTTTTTTAAGTGCAGCCCATTATTTAGGAAGAATAAAGTTTGCTATGACCTGGTTTGTTCAGAAGTCTTCACATAACAGATGGAATCTGAAAGAGGGAATATGTTCTCAGGGAAATTGGAGAAAGTGAGAACTCTGTTAAAGGCTGGAGGGAAATCATTTACAACGGGCTGAAGCTGCTGTGTTGGCAAGCTGTAGTGGAGAGACCATCATGGAGTATTAGGAGGTAAGCCTAATGGTGTAGCAGGGGCCAGGATTTAGAGAACTTTAGAAGTCACGTGATGGAACCTGAACTTGTTTCACAGGCAATGGGTAGTCACTGAAGAAGAATGCATGCAAATTAAAACAGCTTCCTAACTGATCTTGTCCTTCATTCATGGCCCCCTTCTAGTGTACTCTCCCCAAGTCAGGGAGACTGATTCTTCTAAAACAAAAAATCTGATCATATTGGTCCCTCACTTAAAACCATCAGACGATATTCTGTGGCACCTAAATACAACCTGCATCTCAAAGTGCAGCTTACATATTGTGTTAGCCAGGATTCTCCAAGGAAGTAGAACCAATAGTATATTGTTATTGATATGGGTGTAGGTATAAATATAGGTATTGATATAGATAAATATAGGTATAAGTATAAGTATAGATATAAATGGATTTATTTGTCTTGAGAATTGCTTCACACAATTATAGAAGCTGAGAAATCTCGCCATCTGCTATCTGCAAGCTGGAGAACCAGGAAAGCTGGTGGTGTAATTCAGTGCAAGTTCAAGGCTTGAGAGCTGGTGGTGTAAGTCCCAGAGTCCACAGGCCCAAGAACCAGGAGCTCTGATGTCTGAGAGGCAGGAGAAGGTGGATGTCCCAACTCAAGAAGAGAAAAATCAGCCCTTTCTCTACCTTTTTGTTATATTCAGGCCCTCAATGTATTGGACAATGCCTGCCTATACTGGGGAGGTTGATTTCTCTGTACTAAGTCTGCAGATTCAAATGTTAATGTCTTCTGGGAACACCCTCATAGACATACTCAGAAATGTTTCACCAGCTATCTGGGCATCCCTTAGCCCAGTCAAGTTGACACATAAATTAACCTTTGCAATCTGGTCTCAGCCTCATTTTAGGCATCTTTGCATCAAAATCACAATGTTCTAGCTCCACTGTCTTCTTTCTTGATTACAGGAATCCTGTTTCTATCAAAGGAGCCCTCTAACTTGCTTGACTTCTGACTTGGATCACTCTTCCTCTGCATTTTTCAATGATCCATTACTTCTCTGCATTCGTGTCTAAGCTCATTCCACCTCCTTGGATTGCTGTCATATAATTCTGGTGTATTTGCTTCATAGCTCTTATCACTATTAAAACTATTTTATTTATATAGTTTTTCATTTTTTGCTTCCACACTAGCAACTCTGTCGTGAGAGAGATATATATATAACATTTCTTTCTATATATGAGATATATATATAAAATTTCTCTCTATATATGATATAGAGAGAAATTAGATATTCTCTTTATATATCATATATGCTATATATCTTATATCTATGTATTGATATATTATAAAATTATGTATATATTATTTATCTTTATATGGAAATAATATATAACATAATTATACATAATTATTTGGAGAACTTATACATAATTATTCAGGAAAGAAACAATTAACAAATAGAGTACTTCAAAAACCTCTCTCCAAATTTCAACTCCTTTACTTTTTATGTGTAATTATAGAGAAATTATACATAATTATGTTATATATTTGCATAAATATATTTTTATATAAAATAATTTATATAGATAAAATAAAACAGGACAGATAGAATTGCTAGTGTGGAAACAAACAAACTATATATATAATATATATATATACACATTTAAAGAAGTATATATGTGTATATATACACATACATATAGCAATCAGTTGGGGGATAGTTGCAAGTCCAGTTGAGAAATTACTAAGATAGGGTAGGGACAGAAAAAATATTTATACATGGAAGACATTTGCAGGTAGGATTTTTCTTGGTGATTCTTTGGATGCACGTGGTAGGAGAAAGGGAGAAAAGGTTTTTTTTTTTTTTTTTTGCCTTTCTCCCCAGTTTTCTGATTTTTAGGAAACAGATGGGAAGGTGGTATTACTCAAGGAGGGAAGCCGGCTCCTAGCAGAAAGGTTAGTTCAGTTTTGGATATGTTGACTCAAGATACCTTAAGATACTTGAAAGTCACCATTTGTAGAGATGTCAAAGTGGAAAGTAATCAAGGAATGTAGTGATGATAGCCGGCTCAGTGAGGTGGCAATAGGAATGGTGAACACAGACACAGGTTTGCCTTCTTTCCCAGATGCTTTTAAATAACCCTCTGTTGATACCCCATCCCCCACAAGACTTAGCTGCAATCCTAGATATTAAACATGTAGAGAAAATTTCCAACCTTGAGTATGAAGGAAGGGGGCAATTTTGAAAAGAACCCTGTTTAACGTTCAAGCTTGTGGCAAGTTACTGTATTTAAAGGGAGAAAATATGACTTCCCAAATTATGAAAAATATCTTGAGTGTCATTTAAAAATTGTAATACATTCTCTACCCCCAACAACATTTTAGAACTACGGAAATTAGTATAAATGTTGCTCTATTTTATAGGGAGGCGAGAAGATAGAGCAATATCAAGACTTTATTAAATTCTGGACAAATTGGGGAGGATGTTTTCTGCTATTTGAAAGAAGTGACTGATCTTTTCTCCCTCTTTTCTCTTTTTTGATTTGGAAATGTTAAGGGAGAAGGGAAGCTGCAGAAATATCTTAAAACAGCTCTGTAGAGCCTTTGGCAGGAAGTGTGTGTGTGTGTGTGTGTGTATTACATGGAGAAATTAAGGAAAAGGGTGACTTTTATTGCTGAAATTAATTTTATTGCCATACTAACTAGCCCTCTTCCTCCTCACTCCCTGGTATCACACAGAGATAAAAAGGCAAGAAGAAATGCCTTTTCAGATGCCGTAGCTTCTTGTAGTAGTTGCAAATTCTGGCAGCCTGGTGTTAGGTTTATAAATATATCCCAGAAAACTGCAAAGCCACAAACAGATACATAAAGAATGAGGAATCTGATTAAGAAACGAGCATTTATATTTTTACTGGGTTTTACTTTTAACATAAAACATCTTGAAAAAAGTTTTATGATTTAGCATTTATGAATGACTAGATTTTAAGAGAATTGTAATATTTTTTTTAGGGTATTTCAGTTCCATGAGTTATTTCTTATAGATTCAGATAATGACATTATAAATCTTTCTGTGGAGGCAATTACTAAGGCAGAAATGGCCTATTCCCCATTGGCTTTTAGTTTCAGCTTACTGACATATTACAAGCAGGCTTACCGTGGTCATTAAAAACTGATCTGGGATTTATTGTACCTCTTTAAACTCTCAGTACTCTGAAAAGTATTGAACAGAAAGGAATACAAAGTGAAGTTACAAAGAGGGCCAGCAAGGCAATCAGGAGAGAAGCAGATTTAATTTATCCACCAAGACCACCACAAGTATGGTGAAAATATCTGAAATTGGAGCATGAGGTTTTTCGTAGAGGCAAGGACATGCTTGCTAAGTGAGGATTTCCACCTGAAATAGTTTCAAATGTGGTTTTAGAATTGAGAGTTAAAGGGACATTGGTGTGAGATGCTGCACAAAAGGCGAGGTGGTTTTTTAGCCTTTCCTGATAGGTGGACCACCTGGAGACATGGAGCATTACAGAAGAACAATAGTCCCTGGGCAGTACTGCGTCCACCTTCTCCAGCAACGCAGGCCACTTAGGGTGTGGGTGCAGATAAATGGACAAGAGTCTGGACTTATCTTGTTCATTTGGATCTCCTGGTCTTGATTCTTCTGCTTCTCCCCAAATGATATTGGAATACCTTTTCTGGGAAAAGATATCCCCATCAAGGTTCAAGCAGGTGTGTTATAATAGCACAAAGGCATGAAGATGAGAGAAAGAGCGTTAGAATTGAAGACAAGAGTGAGTTCATCCCAGGCAAACCAAGGAGAAAAATTTCCTAAGGAAAGTAGAATTTTGCTCTAACCCTTGACCATAAAAATTAATGCTATCCTCTAGGGGTGGGCCAAGGCATTTCTTCTTTGTAGAGTTGCTTATTGAATTATGGGGAACTCACCTCCCTCTTTTGAATGAGAACACAGAGATGACTAGAAAATGCTTTTATCACCTCACACAGGAAACAAGCTGAAGGTTGAGTGTGTGTTTATTTTATCACTCGAGGCTTGCCTATTGTAGAAGACAGCTTGGCAACTTGTTCATCACCTTTAAGGCAATACTTTACTAGACACAAACAAACCAAAACCACCAAAATCATCATATCATTCTGTTTGTCCAAAGCACTTGGTTTCCCATGGCTGGCTCCTTATTGCACAGGTCTCAACTCGAATGCCACCCACTGCCTTAGTGAGCTCTTCCCAGACCTTCTACTCAACTCCCCGCTGCAGTCACTTCAACACATTGACCTTTCAGTTTCTTTACAGAGGTCAACAAACTTTCTCTGTAAAAAGCTAGATAGCAAATGTTTTTGATGTTGTGGGCCACACGGTTTCTGTTGCAATTGCTCAACTGTCCACTGTAGCGTAAAAGGAGCCATGGACGATATGTAAACAAGCAAGAGTGGCTGTGAACTAATAAAACTTTTTGTAAATATACAGGCTGTGGGGACATTGTTTGCCAACCCCTGCTTTAAGAGAATGATAGTGTAGTAGTACTCTAAATTTTTGTGTGCATGTATTTACTTTCCAGATTTGTATGCACCTTTCTCCATTAGATTTTGAGATGAATGAGGCCAGCAATGCAATTTATTGAGTAACCTACCATTGCAGATTATGGATGTCAACTACCACTATATGCTAAATACATAAAGGCATATTAGGTCTTCCGTAAACATGGGCTAAAGAAATGAACCAAAACGTCTCCCCTAAATGGTGGTTGTGCTATTGTATTCCACTGTTTTGAATTGCAAAGCAAATCAATAATCTCCTTGGAAACTTTGGAGAATAATTTTTTAAATGAAGTTCTTTGGCTTATTTGTAAAGCAAAACTGTTGGAGTTAAAGAATCTGGAGTTAATTGGGGGGTTTTTCTTACAGTTTGGCTCAAACCCCTAGTTCAGATTTCACTCAGGGTAGGTTGAATCTGATTTAAAATCTTCACTTCACAATATATCCCTGTTGGATAAATATAATGCAAATATTAGGGGCCCTGGAACTGAGTTTTCTATCATCTGAATCTCTAATCCGTGGTGCAATAAAAGGCTGCTCTGCACTATAGAATGTTATGAACCCCAGAGGAGGTAGTCACTTTCTACAGCTTCGTTCATTGTCTTCATAGCCCATTAGCCAGTCCACACTTTGAACTGTGGCGCCTGATGGAGCCACTCTGATGGAGTGGGCCTGTTTCCTGATACCTTGAGATGTTAAAATTCTTCCCAGAGTTTCAGATATTCTTTTATTCCCAATCATGTTGCATTTGGAACTCTTATCGTGTGCTTTCCCAGTTGGGCTTCCAGTATATGTGTGGTGGTGGTGATGGGTGAGGGTGACTTGAAGGGGATATCATTCCAACAGAATTAATTTGTACAATTTTGTTTGTGAAACTTTTTGGCTGAAAGTCATCATGGAAATGCAGCTATTTGCACTAATGGTATTATTTCCATTTGGAAGCTGATTTAGAAACCAATATTTGGCATGTTTTACAGCAAGTTTACCGGATTCCTAAACTAACTGCACTCAACAGTTTGGAATTGGCTTCTATCAAAAATCACATGAGATTTACTCAGATACCTCCCTTTTCTTCGACTCAGTTTACCACCAAGAAGACTACATTCACTAGAAGAGAAGGAAAGCTTCTATAATATAAAGCCCCAGTGATCTGAAATGCTCAGATTTTTCTGTCCACTAAGACTCACTTCTAATTGAGGAAGGCTCTTGCAGACCTGAGCTCTCTTTGATAGCCCTCCAGGCCAGTGCCATATACATCGATTTGCACTTGAGCAGTAATAAGGTTTCTCTATTGTTGGTAAGTATCGAATCCATCTGGGAGTCATTGGCAGGTCATAGAGAATGAAGAATGAAGATAAGCCTCAGCCTATGCATGATTGTGGTGGTTATACGTTAGCTTTTATCTCCCTGTTACCCGTTTGCAGGGTTGGAAGCCTATGCATGACTTGTGGTGGTTATACGTTAGCTTTTATCTCCCTATCACTCCTTTGCAGGGTTGGGGTGGAAGGAGCTGACCTCTGTTTCCTCATACCAGGTATTCTGGTGAGGATTTTAATTATGATCTTCCATTCTATGAACTGTGACTTCAAATGGGCCTCTACTAATAGGACCCATTATCTTTGTCACCTTGTTAGCCTGGGCATGAACTATTAAACAGTTCATCTTTTTAGGGTCTTCTCTAGGATTAACAAATAGACACTGAAGAGAAGAAATCTTTCCACTGGAGAGATTTCCACTGGAGAGCTTTGACAGTGGATCCTAGAGGGTGGGGCATATGGGGTCCTTTCTCCTATCACATTGAAGAATACATCCAAGCAAAGGTAAGCAGGACTGAAAATAGAGGAAATGAGACAGCCTGGATAATATTGACCTTTTAGATGCAGCCTTACCTGAAGGTAACCCTACCCCTGGACTTCTCAACTGTATGAGAAGTCTTTTTTAAATTGAAATTTAAGTTCTTTTCTAAATTGTTCTTTTTTAAATTGAAATATTTTATTTGGATTTTCTGTCACTTGCAACCAAAAGAATCCTGATTAATATGGCTATGTATTTCTGATAATTCTTAACTTTAATTTGTTAAATTTTATATATATATGTGTGTGTGTGTATATATATATAAAACTCTATATACCTCTATCCTATAGCTCTATGGAATAAATTTTTTTTACTATAAGAAAGACCTTTTAAGTTGCAGTTGAATGAATTCCCTGTAATCTTATTCTACATAATCATTTTTGGGGATCCAAATAAAATGTAAAGCATATTTCAATTGCCCACAGCAACCTAGTATCTCTATAAAACTGCTTTATCATTAGAGATGTAGACCAGGACCCCTTTCTCTTGAAATACTGATTTATTAGATTTATTTGGAGTAGACCGAGTGAGTGCTTGAAACAAATAAACAGAAATCCCAGGTATGCCTGGTGGAGAACCACAGCTCTATGGGGTTCTATGACATTTATTTTATGTCTATAGTATTTTTACTGATTCCTCAGCTCGGACCTCTCATATTATATTTATTAAAGTCTTTTTTGACAGACAAAAGTCTCAGGGAGGGCCAGGCATGGTGGTACATGCCTGTAATTCCATCACTTTGAAAGACTGAAGCAGGCAGATTGCTTGAGCTCAGGAGTTCAAGACAGGCTGGGCAACATGGTGAAGAAACTCTGTCTCTACAAAAAAATACTGAAAAATTAGGCCTGGCGGTGCATGCCTGTAGTCCCAGCTACTCAGGAGGCTGAGGTGGTAGGATCACTTGAGCCCAGCAGGCGGAGGTTGCAGTGAGCTGAGATCATGCCACTGTACTCCAGCCTGGGTGACAGATTGAGACCCTGTCTCAAAAAATAAAAGTCTCAGGGATAACTCAGCATGGGTCATGTACTGACCAAAAAGTATTCACTGTGGTCAGAGAGGAAGGAAGCTCTATTTGATGTGACTGGGGTCACCCATCTTTGAATCAAGGAGATGATGTGATCCACCTCACCCTCCATATAAATTTTGCAGGATCTATCTGTTGACTAGAGGAGGGCTGCCTCCAAAGAAAGGATAATGAGGAGACAAAGTAAATTTGTGTACAACGCTCCTATCTGATGCTTAAATTTCCTACAGAATAGCAGAATATTGGGAACTGTTTTGAGTGCTTTTTATGTATCAGGCTCAGTTTCATTAGTTTTACAGATTTCATGTAATTTTCACAGTAACTCTGTAAAGTGGGCACTATTAAGAGCCACACAGTACAGATGAGAACACTGAGAAGATTTAACTGAAATTGCCTCAGATCACATAGCTAGTGACGAGTGTGACTAAGGTCAGGCCCAGGCAGCCAGATCCCAGAATACATGCTCTAAACCATGGTCAGCAAACTACACCTGCAGATGAAATCCAGCCTGCTGCCTGTGCTTGTAAATAAAGTTTTATTAGAACATAGCTACATTTGTTTATACATTTCCTTCCTTCCTTCCTTCCTTCCTTCCTTCCTTCCTTCCTTCCTTCTTTCCTTCCTTCCTTCCTTCTTTCCTTCCTTCCTTCCTTTCTTTCTCTCTTTCTCTTTCTTTCTTTTCTTTCTTTCTCTCTCTTTCTTTCTTTCTTTCTTTCTTTCTTTCTTTCTTTCTTTCTTTCTTTCTTTCTTTCTTTTCTTCTTCTTCCTCTTCCTCTTCCTCTTCTCCCTCTCCCTCTCCCTCTCCTCCTCCTTCTTCTTCTCTCCTCCTCCTCCTCCTCCTCCTCCTCCTCCTTTCTTC